>NC_134036.1:2717500-3017500 GCF_964204645.1 Tubulanus polymorphus
ATATATATATATATATATATATATATATATATATATATATATATATATATATATATATATATATATATATATATATCCATTAGCAGGCCATTATTATATATAATATCCATTAGCAGGATGCTAATCACCAAGAAAATTTCGACTTATATATTTCTTCCCGAACCTCGAAATCTTTTGTTGCCGGTTTTTCAATTAATCGTTTCCTTTCTTTGTCATTGAATGAAACCAAAACGGGTCAGAGACATGTCCAATTAAAGAGGCGCATCCTCGCTTTCGAGGGTTTGATTGCCTCCCACCGAAGCTCACGCCAACATAAACCCCTGCCGCAGACCCTCCATCGCTTTATCACACGTTCAAAGATTATTTGGTGGAAAAGGTTGCCATTCAGCGGCCACCAGTCTATAGCCAATTGAACCCTGGCTAGCGAGGATGACATCCTAGGGGGCGCTACCACGAACCGGCGGATACTAATTTCGTCAGCACGAAAGTCACCACGGCAGCGAACACAGCCGTCGGTAAGCGAGGTCGCGAACTGGGCGGAGAGTTGTTGCAGTATTGCATATCGTCGCAGCAAATAAAACGACTGAACCGGAACTCGATGACGTCATTGTAAACGCGTTTAATTATCTGTTTCATTCGCTGTACGTTATCGTACGAACAGTCGATCTGAGCACCAGTGCCCTCTGGCGGACAACTCCGAACGATTTCTTGCTCCTGACCCATAATACTCGTTTGGTAGATCTGTAAGAAAATAGGAGTGATTAGAGTTCTGACGTCATAGGGAGATTTGTGGAGGTCGCCATCTTTCTGGTAGTGTCTCACCACAGAAATGTTTGGTGTACGGTCATCTTTTTGGGACATTTTTGATGATGTCATAGGGAGATTTATAGAGACAGCCATCTTTCTTGAAATAAACATCTACATCTGTGATGATGTCATAGGGCGATTTATGGAAGATGACATCATTTATATCAACCTCTTGACAGTGCTATAGGAGGGTCTTTCGGAAGGAGCCATCTTTTCTGGAAGCGTCTCTATCAATACGTCATAGGAGGACATCTATGGAAGTGGTCAGCTTTTCAAGAACGGTCTTATTTCACCACGTCATAGGGGGTATCAACCGAGGTGGTCACATCTTTCCTTGGAGCGTATAGTCACAACTCGACACTTACCAGACAAGCGCCTGTGGATGAGCATTGCTTTTTGTTGATGCGGACAAAATCTTCGTTCCATTTTGGGTAAATGCATTCGTGAATATGTTTCATGTCTTGGTTTCGGCCGTTCAGATAACCGCGACAATCGTAACACGCACCCATAGCTGCCGTACCTGAAAACAATAGTAAACAAACTCACTTAGTCATGGCAAAAAAATAAATTCCATTTCGGAAATCCTGTTCGAACCCGGTTATAAAACTAGTAATGCAGCAGTTTCAGCAATACTTAGCTATCGTTCTGTGTAAAATATCATTTTTGACAGCTAAACTTCACAGTTAACCTTCAAACCAATAGACCCGTTCGAAATTTGTGATCGTTGTGACAAAGATGGAAACAAAATAATTGTTTTTGGCCTTTATGTAAATATAGGGCCGGTTATCGCAGCTCTGAGTACACAGTACATTGAAAGTAAATATACAGAGATTTATATCTAAGTCGTATAGTTCGTGGAAATAGGTAGAAAATAGACTTACAAAGAGTACTTTCTTTTGAAGGCGGAAATTGTGTATGAATGTGTGAGTGAAAATAAAGGCAGCATCAACAGGAACAGCAACAACATTAAAACTAGCGATAAATATTTCACAAGATAACGAACCCTGTGTTAAAATTAATTTACACTTGACTTATGAACAAGTTCTAATTTCTTTCTTGCGCTCTATGAATTCAGTTCCACAGTGTTCATAATGAATGCATCATTCTAATGCCTTTAGTTCATTCCAAATGATGAAGATGTTGGAGAGATATTCTATTATGGTAGTTATGCGTTTGTGGAATCGAAAGATTATCCAAACTTTTCCTCTATTAACTGCTATTCTCCATGACTTCAAAGCCCAGACGTGTCTTGAGTCCACATTAGCTGCCATGAGTGGCATTAAATCTTGAGGTTGGTCTAAAGCTGTTTGATTGGTTAATTATATGGAACTAAGAGGGTTGCCGATTGAATGAAGAAAAACCATTGTGGTCGAGAAAATAAACATATCTGACGAAGTCGTGAATGCTACAATCTTCTAATCATCTTATTAGGAAACAAAAAACTTGCAATCATCATGTGTCTTGTAGTTAGATAGCCCGTTTCGGGAAGGTGTTGTCACAAGACGCCAACGGAATTATTCATGATGTGACTCAGCGTTGATTACAACAATCTGGTGCAGTAGAGAACGCCTGTACTGTCATGTCAACAGCATAATCCTAAACAAAATACCCTTAGAACGGATATTCCCAGTATAGAAAATGCAAATTATGTGCCAGTGGCCAGTTTTGACGTTAACAAGTACTAAAAGTGGTCTTACGTAAATCTTAAGAATGGTCGTATTACATTTATTGGATTAGCTCTTAGAACTAACGATGGTCTAAGAATGGATTTAAATCTATAAAAGCCATGTCTGCAAAACTGACCCCAGAATCCTTACTTTACCGTAGAAAACGAGTCGACATTTTTATTCCATGCCCACTTTAAACTAGAGATTCCCTGGGAACAAGAAACGCATCATCATCAATCGTCCCAAATCATATCACAATTCCAAATACGGAATTGTAAACGCCTCTGACACGAACAACCATCGCAGATTTGCCAATTTTTCCAGGCGAATCGGCGATAAATCAAATGAATTAAGGACCTTTGTCAATAGTGACCCTGTTGATGGAGCTATACATATGGCTATATACACTGTGCATTGTCGCGTATAGTGTACAACGTAATTACCTGTAATGAAAATATCCAGCGCTAAAACCGTCAATAGCATCCACAAACAGCTCCCTCTACCGCTGCAGCCGCTCGTCATCATTCTCATCGTCCTCTTCACCATCCCAGTGATCGTCACTTTCATCCTTCGTTAGATCCTTTTCGCTAAAAATCCCCGTATTTTCGTTCTAATAATGGTTTTAACTAGTTACTCCTTCTTCCATACCATACATCCCCGTATGCTATTGTCCTCTAGTACATTATCATACAGTCGTTGAATAGCCTCGCATGCCAGAGACCGACTCTCATTGTTGCCAAGGCGACGCGGCGAGGCCATTCGATCTGAATTGTTCGTTTATTCATGAACTGTATGTACATTACTTAGATGTTTTGAAATATCTATTTAGTTAATTTATTAAGTTTAAGGTTATCACTGTTACGTTTATCCATTACCTACTTGCATGATAGTTCTTTCACGATAGTTCTTGATATATTCATTGTATGTAATGAAATTTAATGTAAGATCATCAACTTCTGAACTCATTATAGCGATTTTAATGAAAAAAAATTATGTAGTTAAATTGAAAGCTTAATGTTTACTAATATTGTCAGTAGTTCTCATAAATTTTCCTTGGCCATTCTTTCCTTGGCCATTTTTTCCTGGCCATTTTTTTTCTTGGCCACTTTTTCCTAGATTCGTTGATGGAATCGAAAACGTCGTTTTAGATTCCATGGTTTATTGAAATTGAAAAAGATTTCAAAATCAGACTTTGTAATTTTTGACAGCCTTTCGTACATTTTCCAACGTATCGAGACCTTATTTTCAATGTTTTTATGAAATTATCACCATCGATACCACTGTATCGGCATAGTTCAGCAACGCTACTGCTAGTGCGAGTTGACGCGTTGTTTTGGAAATCATTCGATATCGCGATGACGATGAGATCAACTTCTAGGGTGAGATCGAAACGTCGTGTATTTTGTATATTTTAGATTGTTCGAATAAATGAATTCTTGATTTTAAGTTTCTTTTAATTTGTACAGTGGGATTGTATCTAATCATCCGTTCACCACGTTTGAGTGTGGTTATCGTACTACTTCTAACACATGTCTGTCATAGGATAAAATCCCACTATTTACAGATTAAAAGAATTTAAAAACCAGAATTTAGTTATTCAATCTAAAATATATAAAAGACACGACGTTTCGATCTCACCCTAGAGATCATACCTGACGATGATCTCTAGGGTGAGATCGAAACGTCGTGTCTTTTATATATTTTAGATTGAATAAATAAATTCTGGTTTTTAAATTCTTTTAATCTGTAAATAGTGGGATTTTATCTTATTATCCGTTCACCACGTTTGAGTGTGGTTATCGTTCTAACATGTCTGTCATACTTTATTGTATTCCATTTACCAATGATGGTCCGTTACATTACGGCTCAATAAAGTCAGGTTATGGAAACAACGAAGACTATGATCTTCCAGTTGACGATGAGTTTATTTCGGACGCACCTGGTATGTGTCTGAATTTGTTACAGACTCCAAGGCTGACATATTCTGAATCCTACAAGCTATGTACAATAGGCTACGAGCAATTATCTAACAGATCTTAGAGAATTGTTAGATAATTGCTCGTAGCTATAGGTTACTACAATTCAATCTTTATTCAGCATAAACATTAATAAAACATTGTTTGTAACTGATACAAATTCGGAAAATCAAGTATATACATAATAGGAGATAAACAAATAATAAAATGAAGCATAATTAACACTAATTACAGATGAGTTAAAACATAATTGAAAATATACAGAACATTAATCGAAGAAAAATTAGGACAATGCCAGACCGAGTTTAATAAATTTGGCTAGCTGAACAATGCTGGTTGTAGGTTACTATGTGACAGACATGTGACTGACTAGCAGGTGACAAACGGGTCATTGTTTAATTCATTCTGTCCGAGCAAGGATTAGTTAATTACTAAACAATTACTAAACAAACAAATGGGGCAGATCCCGAGTTTAGAGTTGCCTATAACTCACAACTATCGAACCAGGTCCAGAGCGTACAATAGATGAGATTAAAAAAGATACGTTTTCATTTTTATCAAATAGGGGACAATGGGCAAAAAAGGAGCGGGCGGTTTGCACCCTCGACTCCCTCGCGGGGACGCGTATGCCTCTCAGCCTAAAAGTCCTAGAGTTTCTATCTGCGTGAAGTTCGGTGTAATTAGTATCACTTCGATTCGTGCGCACTGCCCCTTCACAACCTGACAAGTATCTTTAATTATCTCTACACTGGCTCGCGTGAGCTCCACTGAAACGGTTGTACTTAAAATTGATGATCCCTTGAATTCGCCGCAAATTACGACGTGTGACTCTAATGAGCAATCACAACAGCAGTTTCATATCACTTTTCGTTTCCTTGTGCTAAACCGTAACAACTTGTAGTGAGTGACATATCACTGTCTTTTCAGTCAACCCACACAACTGTGGAACTAAGTCCAGAGTAAAATCAAACCCACACAACTGTGGAACTTGGTCCAGAGTAAAATGAAACCCACATGACTGTGGAACTGGGTCCAGAGTAAATTTAACCCACACAACTGTGAGACTGGGTCCAGAGTAAAATCAAACTTACATAACTGTGGAACTAAGTCCAGAGTGTAAATTAAACCCATATAACTGCAGAACTGGTCCAGAGCGATATTAAACCCACGCAACAGTGAGACTGGGTCCAGAGTAAAATTCAACCCACGCAACAGTGAGACTGGGTCCAGAGTAAAATCAAACTTACATAACTGTGGAACTAAGTCCAGAGTAAAATTAAACCCCCATAACTGCAGAACTGGGTCCAGAGCGATATTAAACCCACACAACTGTGGAACTGGGTTCAGAGTGAAACAAACTCACACAACTGTGGGCCTGGATCCAGAGTCAAATCAGAGCCACACAACAGGGGAACTGTGGAAGTGCCAAATTCAAATCAGACCCACTCAACTGTGGAACGTGGAAGCGGATCAAATTCAATCTTTTTTTTATGAATTTTTAATACCTCCAATCTCGGTGACGTCGACAAAACTGGCGCACGCCACAATATCGGATTTCTGTGAGCGATGGCGCCGGTTACTTTCATTTACATAAAACGAAAACAAAAAATCGAGCTGCCACGAAACGACACCACCACAGTACGAGGTCCGCAGCCGACAGGATCACTCGAACTTTACCTGCTGTCAACTGATACTCACTAGATAAGAACATGGATTTTCTTTGAGTTGGCGATGACCAAAGATCGTTTGATGTTTATGTCATTTCGATGTTGAAAAAAAAAAACTAAGGTAAGAATTTCTATTTTAGCTCTACTTGTCGAATTTCTCGTGGCCGCCGGGGAATGACTGTAGTTAGGCCACGCAATTTTTTTACTTTTTATAGAAAGCTAGAAGACCACAATAAGCCTTTTTACAGTTTCCAGGCGCCATTTTTTTGGGTACCCGCCGGGTCCGCATTGTTGAATTTTTTGTCCCTATTTTTCTCCGGTTTAATTTTTTTATTTCGTTCATATCTCTGGATTTGATTAAGATGGAAACAAAGTAGAAATATCGATGAACTCGGAAGGAAGTTGAGGTTTTTTGTTTTATAAACTATTAAAAAAACTATATTCTTAACATATCTCACACTTGGTAACTGTTTATGAAAACAAAAACATCAAAATCTTGACTAGGCCTATGATATATTGTAATTGGAATTCCTGGAATTTTACAATCCAAGGTCGCCATCAATGTCCGATTAGCAAAGTTGTCTGAGCACTGCATGGCTGCACCTTCCAGAATAAAATTGTTAAATCCGATGTGATAAAACATTGTTATGGTGTCGATCTGAGTGCCGACATCACGATTCGATTAAAAAATAAAAAAAAAATGATTTACGAGAAGGGAGAGTTTTGTAGTCGTACGACCACATATATATTTTTGAAAATAGTTGTTTCATCTTAAATTTTGAAATAGGGACAGTAGGCAATTTTATCTTAATTCGAAAATGATTATTTGAAATGACGAAATATCGGGTCTGTCGTGCCCGAGAAACAGGGTTTTCTTTTGGGTGTGGCCTAACTGATCGAAATATTCTTCTTATAACTATATATGTAATTTTCAAAAATCCACAATTCGTAACTTAAAGAGTTAATTGTTATTGATAGGCCTGTTTAGGTTCATCGTGAACTTTAGGCATGTATTCGTAATTACCCCTCGTACGTTCACCATTTCAATTTAGAAATGATCAGTTTCTGAAAGTGCGTTGATAAAATGTCTGGTGTTCGTGGTTCATTTTCAATTGAAAATGTCTCATGTGAAGTCCTGAACATATGGGAAGTGTGGACGATCATAGCTTTTGGAAGTTTGCTGATAAAATGTCTAATATCTGGTGTTTGTAGTTCATTTTCAATTAGAAATGTCTCAGGTGAAGCACTGAACACATGTGAAGTGTGGACGATCATAGCTTTTGGAAGTTTGCTGATAAAATGTCTAATATCTGGTGTTTGTAGTTCATTTTCAATTAGAAATGTCTCAGGTGAAGCACTGCACACGTGAAGTGTGGACAATCATAGTTTTTGGAAGTTTGCTGATAAAATATCTAATATCTGGTGTTTGTAGTTCATTTTCTATTAGAAATGTCTCAGGTGAAGCACTGAACACAATATGTGAAGTGTGGACGATCATAGCTTTTGGAAGTTTGCTGATAAAATGTCTAATATCTGGTGTTTGTAGTTCATTTTCTATTAGAAATGTCTCAGATGAAGCACTGAACACAATATGTGAAGTGTGGACGATCATAGCTTTTGGAAGTTTGCTGATAAAATGTCTAATATCTGGTGTTTGTAGTTCATTTTCTATTAGAAATGTCTCAGATGAAGCACTGAACACAATATGTGAAGTGTGGACGATCATAGTTTTTGGAAGTTTTCTATTCGCAGTTCATTTTAGAACGATCAAAATTGTAGAGAAATTGTTGCGAAACCTGTCGGCTCCGGGTCGGTTCTGGTAGCACATTAGACGATGGCTGAATTACAAACTGATACCCATATTTTTTTCAGGATAAATCCGTCGAACCTTGGACATATTTCATCTGACTGCCCGATTGAGCGCACATTCTTGCTAGGTCTATTCAGTTAGAACTAGGACCCAGCCGATAATCGTCTGCTCCGTATGTCGTAACCGCGAGGTCAGAAACTAAAATGTTCGCAAATTTGACCGCCACAAATAAAGAACCGCTGTACGTAACGTCCGTAGCGAATTGTCTGACCGCCGACGCAACCGATAGAATATGGCTAACTTACACCCCTGCAGGTAGCAATATCTCGACCACGTACCGGATAAAGCCGTTTAGTAAACCCGTCTACAATTACTACGTAGGCCTACAGACGGCGCTGCGAGCGGAAAACAGTAGTTCGGATTTGGTGGTCAAGTGCGAGGACAGTTGCAATCAAGCCTTATTCCGGGCTGTAGACTCAATGGCCCAAATTTCTCCGTACGTGACCTTGGCCTTGTCGATCGTGGGTACAGCTCTAATACTGATCGCAGTGGCGCCCGATGTGCGACGCTCGTCTGCCAACTGGTACATCGTCTCCTTGGCCTTGACCGAAACAAGTTACCTGTTGTTTACCGTTATGATGGGCTTCGGGAGTAAACTGGCGTACTACTTGAAGGGTACCGATGCGTCTTGTAAGTGCTCCCAATTCTTCTTGGAATTCTCGGCGATGGCGAGCGTCTATATACTGATAGCTATGACCGCCGAGCGAATGTACGTCGTACTAGCGCCATTGCGCGCCGCGGCGACTGTCAGCTTTAAAAAATCGATATTCGTTACATCGATCGTGGCCGCTGTGTCGTTTGTCGTCAATTCACCGCGGTTTTGGTTTTTCCAATTCATCGGGTTCGATTACACAGCTCCGAATGTCCCGATGTGTTACGCCATTGCGACGGCGAGATTCTCGTTTGCGACGCTGTCCAGTTATTTCTCCACGTACACGATACTGATCGCGTTGGTACCGGTTTGTCTGTTGTTCGTCATGAATTTCGTCATCATCGTCCAAATTCGCAAACACAGTCGCGAACAGACGAAAATGACGTCGTCGGGCGCCAGTAGCAACAACGACAGTGGTGCCACCAAGCGACGACCCAATAGTACAGAGGTACAAATAACTATTATGTTGGTTTCGGCGTCGGTTACGTTCTTGTTGCTAAACATGTTGAAAGTGGTGCACGACTATCTCCGAAACACGCTAAACTTAAGTACGTGTCCTCATGCAAATTTAGACGCGATTGTCGACCCCCTTGGTACTTTTCTGCTGTACCTCAGTCACGCTGTAAACGCCTATGTCTACTGTTTGAGCAGCGCCGCCTTTCGGGCGCAGTTGTTGCGTCGTTTTGGCCGCCACGCAGCCGGTAGTAGCGCCGCCTCGCGGAGCGCATTTCAAACGCAAATGTCGACCATTTCGAATTAAAAGCACGACGGATGAAATTCAAGAAACTCTTAAAAATATTGAACGTTTCAACAAACCCCGATTGCGACCTAGATGGGAAACTTTAAAAAAACTGGAGGTTCAAACCATCCATAAAACAACGGTCAACAGCAGGCCTATATCCCCGAGTTCACGCAGTTAGGCCAGTTCGGGCCACGCAGTTAGGCCAGTTCGGGGCACGTAATTAGGCCACCCATCCCGAGCAACATTCACAGCAGTCAAAACCGTCCAAACCGACTTGATGGTAATGATTGGAGCAGTTGAATTTAAACATTAAAAAAACCTCCGAACATTTTAACGATAAAACCACCTGCTAGGCTTCTGCCGTTTATATATATATATATATATATACTTTAAGGTGAAATTGTCAGCGACCAATTTTCGAATGATTTATTTATTAACGCTACGAGTTAACACTATGCGATACCGTTTATTGGACATTTAGATGACATCCATATATATATATATATATATATATATATATATATATATATATATATATATATATATATATATATATATATATATATATATATATATATATATATATATATATATATATATATATATATATATATATATATATATATATATATATATATATATATATATATATATATATATATATATACATGTATCCATTATGTACTGTTTAAGGTCTATATACCTGCCGAGTTGGGATAACGCCACGCGCTGCTAAGTGTCCTTGTCGTCGTTTTATCATTGCCGCTTTTTCTGGCCATTATGAAAATTGTTACGATATATTTCTAAAGGATTCACTACCGCCTCTGCTGATTGGTAAAAATGGTGTTGCTTGTCTTTGCCCGCCTTACGCCCCCTCCCTGCCTCCCTCAGCCCTCCATCTTTGCCCCCTCTCGGTGTCTTTTCTCCCTACCCTCTCCATGGCCGTAGGAACAGGGGGCCCAATATTTGGCCTTCCAAAAGCAATCCTTCAAATCGTGACATAATTGTCTGATAAAAGTTATGAAGCTCCTTTAGCCCTCGGAAAACGGGTTTCCCCTATTTGTGCTCCCCATCCTCAACACGTTCCCCAAGACTTTCCCTCTCACTCTGCATCCCTCTCCTTCCATCTCCCTCTACTTCTCTCCATCGCTCTTCCTTTCTCTCCTCCTCCTTCCCCCTCCCTCTCTTGTATTCCTCTTCACCCTTATCTAGAGTATGCGGTATGTACATGTACATTTCTTTCTCCTCGTAATCCATTATACACAATATAAACGATGTGCAAATCATGAATATCAATGCAATTTCATTTTCAATATGATCACTATTATAAGGATCAAGTATTAGCAAGTAGTATATATGTACCGGGCCTTATGCACATATATAGACCAGTAGTTTCGTCCTTATCCGTCCTCGCTTGCCAGGATTTGAAAGCCTCCTGCCGAAGCTCATGCCAACACAAAACCTTCATTGGTCTATTATTACATTACCCCAGAACATTATTGTAACGGGTTTTACGGCATCAAAAATTGTTAAGTGCATACAATAATAGCTATCATTGTTAAAACAGATTGAGAATTACACCTAGATTTGAAACTGCATTTACACGCTCATGACGCCCAGGCAATTGCTATTGTGTCAGTCAAGTATAAAACTGTACCTAAAATGCGTGGATATTGTTTTAGAATATATACATATTACCTTTGAATCTCGTAATCATTGATGTTGTGAAGACTATATAGTGAATTCCAGCAGCTTAGTATATCTTACAATATCTCTAGTTTATATCATATTTGTCAAGATTTTTTTTACGTACAGTGATTTCTGTTCTGCCGAAACAGCAATCGATAAAGATTTGGATTATGTTTAGTTTCATCGTTGATATGAAAAAAAAAGGTTTGCGCAAATTACCTACAGTAATTTCTGGCAGACGCCGAAACTGCAATCGATGAATATTTGAGTTGTGGTCATTTTTTATGATCGATATCAGAAGATTTTCGAACACTCAGCGGAGTTTGCGACCCCCTAACCTCCTAACCCCTCACCCGCCCCTCGGATCCACTCCTGCTATAGGGGTAAATCTTCAACGTGGGTGACAACCTCCGCAGAAACAATCGGAAATCACGTTTGTTATCGACAAATTTCAAAATGTTCCCAGGGAGATTATTTTGTTCCATATCTATTAAACTCAGCCTTGTTATTGTCACGTTGTTCTGAACTATATATACATTTACAATTACTTTGCTTCTGTTGAATAAAATTAAATGCTTGTTAAAAAAAAAATTGTTTAATTTTTAATTGCTTATCGAGAAAGTCGCGCGTTAATTGGTGATACAAGTGGAGATGAGATAGGAGAGGCGGACATGAGAGGGTGAGGAGGACACGGGAGGGTGTGGAGGGAGACGGAGAGAGAATGAAAGGAGAGATGGCATAGAAACTCTATGGAAGGTTGCATTATGAAAGGGTGCCTCAGAACTTAAAGATAGGCAGCATCAGAAGTTAAAGATAGGGTTTAAGAACGTACAGTTAAGGGTGCATCAGAAGTTAAAGATATGGCTTTTAAACAGATAAGGGTGCATCATTTGCATCATCCGTCTCAACTTAGTGCTCCCTTCATTGTCATTGTTATTTTGTTTTTAAAAATTCTTTCCTTTCATGTTGTTTATCTTTTAGTATTTTAACTACATTGGCAATCTCGTCCTTTGTATCTGATCTTGTATTTTGTTTGTTCGTGACTCCTTTTTTACATGTTCATTGACAATCTCTGTACAGATTTTATGATGAATAAGTTGAGTTCAAAACTCGAAAGACAGGACGTTAGAATTTAAATGGTGCATTAGCACTTAGAGAGAGAGAGGGCGTTAGAACTTTACGAAAGGGCGTTTAACAAACATATCATAATCACCTTTTCCATCGATTGTAATCAAATTCGAAACATTCAATACTCATTGAATAAAGAGTTAGTTTTTGCAGATGCTGTCACAATTATATTTAATGAAGCGACCCGAGCACCGTGAACGTTTGATTGTCGTATCTAAAATCGTTAATGGTTCCCGTTAAATTTGAAACCAGCGCGTTCCAGTTCCACACTCATTAATTGAATCTAAATTCATAACAACCTCATCGACGCTCGATACGAAAGGACCTTTCGAGTTATTTTTTCTGTCTCGCTCAATTTAGTCTTGTTGAAATAATCGTTAATTGGTTACGGTGAATTTTAATTTATTCATTATTTTCTAACTTCACACCCAGGAGCGTCGCTAGGTCTATTAAAGCGTGTCAGAATTAATATAAGCGGAACTATATGCCATACTTTGCACCGTATCCGCCGAGACCCGCAGGCAAACGAGAGTTTCTGAATTCTTGAAATTACTTGGTCGTTCAAGGATAAGGGATTTACTGTTGAAATTGGAAACCCAAGGGAGGGCGGGGGGGGGGCGTTTTCCGGAACTTTAAAGGCAAAAGATTTATTTCCGTAATGTGAAAAACAAAATCAAAATTTGGAGTTTGAATTCAAAAAGGGGAGTCGTGCACACCCCCGACACCGTCCGGCTTCCGTCCTATTTACAAGAACGACAACAAAACGTTTAGAAAAAAAGCTGTTACAAGGACAAACTGAAAAAATAGAACAGATATCGCGAAAAACGTCGATGAAATGCACAACTAACGCTAATAAGGTCATTCATAATGACGTTTATCGGGAATATCTGATTTGTCAAGGACAATTATTATGAAAATCATTTTCCCCTTTCGTAGTGTATTCGATTTTTCAAAAGGTATTTCTGTGTAAATCATTGATTGCTGATAATGTTGTGTTCAATAGGGAATTTTTTTCTCTTTCCTTTGAATTCCTCGCGGCTTTCATCGAAGACAACATCATTTATATGCCGCACAATAGATAGGAAACAGAGTAATAAAAGTTTCTTTGAGTTTATTCAATATTTCGACTTGAACTTCGATCTCTATCTTCCCTCATTGGGAAGGCAAGGGTCCGGACCCCCTAGACCACACCCTAAACCAACCATCGCTGAGGCCGGTTTTATGGATCGGTATTACCTTTAACCCAGGGGATAACTTAATTAAAAACAAATTGAGTTAACCCACGGGTTAAAGGTAATACCAGTCTATAAATCCGGCCCCTGGGCTGGTAATTTTGAATTTTGCCCGTTAAACAACTGCCAACTGTTCCTAATTTTCACTATTTGTTTTTACATCTTATAACAAGAAATACTGATTTGATGTTTGATATGTACAGAAATATGTGAAAGATGTTACTGAGGGTCTTACCATTGATTACAGATATGATTTCATCCTCCCCTGGCAGGGATTCGAACCTGATGGCATCGAGTTTGCAACGGTACGAAACCCTGCCACACTAGACCGAGTGCGCAGCTTAGATGGTAGCATTATTAGCCAATCAGATATCCTGTTTTATTTTAGCCCGGGTTTTCCCATTTATAATTCTTCCGTGAAATTTACCTCAGCGATTATACAACGAGCAATCTGATTGGTGCCGCAGGTTTTCGTGCGGCAAAGCTGCGCATGTACCTGCGCACCCGGTCTACTGTGGCAGGGGTTCGTGTCGTCGCCGCGTGTAGCGATGCCATCAGGTTCGAATCCCTGCCGAGGGAGGATGATATGATTCCAAGGGTCTTACTGTTGATTACTGATAAATTTGAACAGAAATATGAAAGATGTTACTGAGGGTCTTACTGTTGATTACTGATTAATTTGAACCTAAATATGAAAGATGTTACTCAGGGCCTTACTGTTGGTAACTGATTAATTTGAACAGAAATATGAAAGAAGTTACTGAGGGTCTTACTGTTGATTACTGATTAATTTGAACAGAAATATGAAAGATGTTACTGACAGTCTAAATGTTGATAACTGGGATTAATTCTAACATTTTCTTTTATCTTTCGATGAAAGATGCCTGAAAAAATTTCACTTGTGATTGTCTTCAGAAATTTACAACTGAAGTTCATTAGTTTTTTGAAGGTAATTTCTTGTGCAATTAGTGACGCTACTGTTGCTGCTGCTGCTGCTGCGGTTGCTGATGCTGCTGTATTAAGTTGCAAGTCGTAATAGCGACATAAGTTTCAACAATCAACGACCGTTTTTTCATTTTGAATTATTTATGTCCACTCTCACTCTTGAGAAACAGCCGATTGTCCAATAGTGATTTTGAGGTTTAGTCGATATTCGGAGCTCTCCTATTTTTTTTCAACGGCGCACGGGTAAAATCGACCCGGGTGGGAGTTATTTGCAATTCTCGACAGGCGGGTCGATAACGGGGGGAATATGTTTACCCGAGAGCAAATTATTTAACAACAATTTAGGCGCTGTTTCTGTCGAATTATTGACAGCTCGAAAACAGTAGTTAACGAGAAAATTGAGAATTGAAAAATCTGAAATAATCGTTTCGAGCGGTTTGTGCTGCACGGTATAAACGTTATTTAATATTTAGTATTCGTGCGCTATGGGATAGACTTTGCGCTGTGTGGGACAGATATACTCGTGCGCTATGGGGGGATAGACTTTGTGCTGTGTGGGACAGATAGACTTTGTGCTGTGTGGGACAGATAGACTTTGTGCTGTGTGGGACATACAGACTTTGCGCTGTGTGGGACAGATAGACTTTGTGCTGTGTGGGACAGATAGACTTTGCGCTGTGTGGGACAGATAGACTTTGTGCTGTGTGGGACAGATAGACTTTGTGCTGTGTGGGACAGATAGACTTTGTGCTGTGTGGGACAGATAGACTTTGTGCTGTGTGGGACAGATAGACTTTGTGCTGTGTGGGACAGATAGACTTTGTGCTGTGTGGGACAGATATACTTTGCGCTGTGTGGGACAGATAGACTTTGTGCTGTGTGGGACAGATATACTTTGTGCTGTGTGGGACAGATATACTTTGTGCTGTGTGGGACATATAGACTTTGTGCTGTGTGGGACAGATATACTTTGTGCTGTGTGGGACAGATATACTTTGTGCTGTGTGGGACATATAGACTTTGTGCTGTGTGGGACAGATAGACTTTGTGCTGTGTGGGACATATAGACTTTGTGCTGTGTGGGACAGATAGACTTTGTGCTGTGTGGGACAGATAGACTTTGTGCTGTGTGGGACAGATAGACTTTGTGCTGTGTGGGACATATAGACTTTGTGCTGTGTGGGACAGATAGACTTTACGCTGTGTGGGACAGATAGACTTTGCGCTGTGTGGGACAGATATACTTTGTGCTGTGTGGGACATATAGACTTTGTGCTGTGTGGGACAGATATACTTGTGCGGTATGGGATAGACTTAGTGGAATGGGACGAACAATACAGACTAGACTTGACCGTGGAACTAGAGCCAGTGTCGAATGAGATCACACTTGAACTGGGTCCAGAGTCAAATCAAACCCACACAACACTGCCCCGTGGAGTCCAGAGACAAATTTAACCCGCACAACTGCACAAATAGACCCAAAGATGAATTAAACCCACACAACTGTGGATCTGGAAATAGACACAAATTAAACCCACACAACTGTAGAACTGGATCCAGAGTCAAATTAAACCCCCACAATTGTAGAACTGGATCCAGAGTCAAATTAAACCCACACAATTGTAGAACTAGGCCCAGAGTCAAATTAAACCCACGAAACTATAGAACTGTTCGTTCGAAATTACACATTTACCACCACGATTCAAGACGTCTTCGAAACGAATGAAAACAAACATTCGCGTCTCGTAAAGAGAAGATTTCCGGACTTTAGTCCGTAATGCAAATTTCAGTCGTAAATCAGTTTGAAAGTCAACGAAACGAAATGTTTGCCAACAGCTTGTATTTCTTTTAACGTGCGATTCACTCGGGTAGTTTTCCTGGTAAGTGGTGCGGCATACGCGAATCAATCGATATATCATATCGTACCGTTCGCAAACCATTGAGCTGAAAAAATGACGATAAGTCGTGGTTCTTGTCGTCGTCCGGGGGTTTGTGGTATAGAGTTTCATCGGGTTCTGATAGAAAGGACAGAGCTGAACGTTTGACACTCATCGCACCTATAGCGGGAGAGCAGCGAATAAAACAGTCAAAATAGGTTCTCGGTGAGCCCCCTCTCCTCACAGCTGTAGCGGGAGAGCAGCGACTAGAACTGAGACAATAGGTTCTCGGTGAGCCCCCTCTCCTCACAGCTGTAGCGGGAGAGCGTAGAACAGTCAAAATAGGTTCTCGGTGAACCCCCTCTCCTCACAGCTGTTGTGGGGAACAGCGAGTAGAATCGTCAAAATAAGTTCTCGGTTAACCTTCCCTGGCGGCTACGCCGGGAAAGCAGAACGGACACAGAACCCCTTCTCACAGCTGTAGCAGGGGAACAGAGGTTCTTGGTGGACTCTCTCCCGTGGTAAACAGTAACTTCAGTTCCCGATGAACCCCTCGCTCCAAAGCAGTGCTCGCGGGAGAGGTATATGCGACTGAAACTAAGTTACTAATGAAATTAAAGTAATAAAGTAAGTAGGTGATCGCAATGAGATCTCGACTCTCCTATTACAACTTTCACTGATTGATATTGGAATTTTCAACGCCCTAATTTTCTATTGTCACATATTTCCGCCCAGTCCGCGGATAGGGAGGATTTACATTGCTAATCTCGAATTGCACCACGTAAACATCAGAAATCGTAATTGCATTTTAATTGGTTGCCTCCAAGCAAGATGTCGTGTCTTCTCAATTCAACGTTTGTTCTCAATTTCATGCTTTCATATAAAATAATTTGAAATTTAGATTGAAAAGGGGATTTATTTAGGCAGACGAAGTGCACCGCTTCAACTGCTTGGTGTCATAGAGGGAATCATGGAGGCGACCATCTCATTTGGTTAAGATTGCCATTGCCTTTCGACGATGTCATAGGGGGTTTCAGGAAGCATCCATCCTGTCTGAGGACGTGCCCAACGCTTCATCAACCTGATGAAGCCGTATGGGATTTTACGGGAGCAGCCCTTTTTCCAGAAGCTTTGTTCATCATCAAAGCATCAAACTAAAAAGTAAGGCTAGAAATAATTGATACCTCGTTTCTCGTTTCTGCTGTGCCTAAAAGTTAATGACCCAGCCGGCCGCCTATCTACCCTGTACATTACTTCTTTTTTGTTAAAAATCATGATCAAACTTACCATAACAGACCGGGCACCCAGCAAGCCAATAGAAATGAACTGATTACAAATTTATTTGCAGTTTACAAAAGGTGACCCGATTAGGAGAAATAAGGTATCATTTCATTTCAGCTGTTCAAGAGGAACTGTTGACAAGCATCGAAAATGGAAATGCAAAATGTCATCTCCAAATCAAACAGATTAATAACATTCATCCCCAGCAGTTCGTGTTTCTAATTCTAATTCTATTTAGCTAATTAAAACGGGTGTGCGTTGTTCTGCCTTCTCTTTGACAGGTCTTCATCGTCTTCCACGTCGCGATTGCTCTATTTAAAGAGGTGCGATCGCCACCGTTTTCAGTTCTTAAAAGGATTCATCCACTCGATTCTGTTAATCCTTATAGACAACTTCAACGCTCCAATCTATGCGAGTTTCTTATCAACTTTATTAAATCATTGCTTGAATCGTTTTAAAAACATTCATCAACAAATCGTCAACGATTACAAGTTTTGAGGGAAGTCTTACAGCGTTGAAGTTAAGAAAATCTTGGCTTCAAATCTTTTCGTTTTAATTGCTTCAAACAGACATTCTCGTTCCGCCATCCGTTTAACAGACCTTTTAGTCATTTTCGGTTGATTGCAACTTGGCGCCTATAAACACGTCCCCGAAACTCTAGGATTTTGTGTCGGTCGATCGGGAGAACTTTGCTGCAGATATTTTGCGTGGACATTCGGCGAAACTTTTGGAGTTTGTGACTTTTACTTTGTGCTAAGAGTCCAATTCTTTTGCGTAGAAATAAGTTTGAAATTCAGTGGTGGATTCTGAAAACAGGAATATATGTATCCTAGAGTTTGTAACTTTTGATTTGGATTTTGGAAACATCACCTTCTTACCGTCCTGTAGTAGTACGTTTTCAACAACTTCTTCGTTCAGTGAGTAGTATTAAAGAAAAGTTTAATCAACATCATCAAGATCTTTGGGCCTATTGGATATCGGGAAGTGTTTGAATCAAAGAACTCGGAGTTGATGAAATTTTCTGCGTTACTCAGAAATATCGCGGAGGATTTAGAGGATTGCGCTGAGACATTTGCAGAAAACAAATCAAACAACACTTTCGAAGAACTAAGACGGAGAAAGTTCCCAATTACGTCAAAAAAGTTCTGAACTGATAGCGTTCAAGACGAGCGTCTTTCCGAAGAAGGTTAGTTTCATGTTGGTTTTAGTCTAACGTATAAAATAAATGATATCATCCAGCATTCATTATTCTTCAATATTGGATATATCACATGGGTTTAGCCAATGAATTTCAAGAGCTCTGCCGTCAGGTGAAATTTTATTTTTCGGCCAGAAATAGTTTGAGTTGGTTAAAGCAGTTGCTATCGAAAATGGTGAACATTTCAGCTTCGTTGTTACCTGGTGCAAAACGCCAAACAAAACGGTTTTCCCGATTTTACAAGACGGATTTAGCTTAAGACAACACTATGAGATTCGAAATCGTTTTCCATTTTCGCGATATGCCACGACTTCGCTCGTGCAAATAATATCGGACCATGAAATTGGCAATAGCTGTCTCAAATAATGAAAGAATTGCGAAGAACGGATATTTGCCTTGCCGTCGACTTTTCTCTTGGCAGGTCGATCCGGGATTGTTATTATTTCTTTTTCTCCACTTTCACAGGGTCCAGAAGACCAGACGAAAAAAAAAATGACGAACAACACGACGCAGCTTAACGCCAGTTTCCCTGGTAACAGTTCAGCGGACGGCGGCGACTACAGCGACGCCTACCCTCCGTTGAGCGAACTGGATAAATTCTACTTGAACATATCCGATTACTTGTCCATCTACGGCAACCTGAGTCTAGCCGCTATCGGAATCCCCGTCAATCTCTTTACCGTCTACGTCATGTTGAGAAAACTAGCGAGATTGCGCAACGCGACGAGAGCAAATTTCAGCACCATCTTGTACATCATAATCTTGGCCATTTCCGACGCGTTGTTGCTCGTATTCGGGGCGCTTGCTTTAGGAATCGGTCGTGTCTACGGCGTTAACGCTTACGATTATAACCTGTACACTTGTCGTATCGGCATCTACGGCTTGTACACGACCAGTTCCATATCGATGTGGATGATCTGCGTCATCGCCGTCGAGAGAACGGTCGTCGTTTACCGCCCCCTATCGGTGGGAAGGTGTTGCGCGACCGTTCAGACGGCCGTGTCGCTGAGCGTCGCTATAATCGTGTTCATACTCGGTTTCTACAGCGTTTCTATTTGGGGGTTCGGACTGGGCGAATACGGCTGCACGCCGCTTCCCCAATTCAACTTTTACATCCACAATATCCATGTCTACGTCGACAGTTTCATCTACGCTTACGGCCCGATTACAATACTGCTAGTCTGCAACACGGCAATACTAGTACGCATGCGCGTCGCTAGTAAGTTCCGGAAAAGCGCAGGCAAGACGCCCGCTTCCGGGGGACAAAATTCGAAAGCCGGCGCCGATGGTAAGCATTCCTCTTTGACGAAAATGTTGACGATAGTCAGCGTAGTGGCATTCCTCCTCATCAGTCCGACCTCTCTCTATCTGAATTTCACCACTTTCTCCGCCTATGACGTACGTTACATCGTCCCGTTAGACATCCTGCTATCTACCGTCTGCGATCTATTGATCTTTCTCAATTCGACCTTGAACTTCTTTCTCTACGTCATCAGCGGAAGCCAGTTCCGCGCCGACATGAAAGAGTCGTTGCCTAGGTGTGTGTGTCTGCTGACCGATCGGAAGGTGGCACGTCCCAAGAGGGACACCATCTTGCATTGTGCAAATCCAACCGCAGGAGGAGCAGCAGCAGCAGCAGCATCAGCAGCAGCAGCAGCACCCACATCTCAAAATAGAGTCGATCCGTAGTTCTACGTCCTACGTTCTACGTAGTTCTACTTTACAAACAGAAATCAGACTTAAGTTAACAAATCGGTTTCATTCTCCATTCCTGGTCCTGTTTGTAATAAAGGTCGCACCTTAGCCCAACGCCTTGTTAGTTTGTAGTCACTCACCGCACCTCGTTGGCGAATATGTTGTGTCACTACCTGTCCCAAACTTTTGCTTTCATTGCAATCTCGGGCAGGAAAATCTTCGAATCTCGACTGAATTTCGCATTTTCGCGAAGACCTTCACCCGACCCAATAGGCGGGGATTCCTTATAATTATTATTATTATTATTATTATTATTATTATTATTATTATTATTATTATTATTATTATTATTATTATTATTATTATTATTATCTATTGTTATTATTATCTATTTATTTCCTTAAGTAACTTTGTACAACGAGTATCCACTCCATAATCGGACGTTTAAAAGGTATTAAAAGGTATTACATTTAATATCATACAAAAAGGTATATTACAAAACGGCTTAAAATACAAAGTTCGCATGAGTTACAAAAGCTTGATATAATTATTCTTGCCTAAAAAGTTCCATATTCGTTCGATATATTTCCCAAATGAATTACGCAGAATATTTCAAACAAATATTGTAATTCGATATTGTAATATTGTTATTTAATATCGAATGCGCTTTTGAGATATCGTCAAATATATCACAACGTAAAATGTAACATACGATATAATCACGTATCAATAATTATCGTTGCTGTGGATAATAAGAGAAATCGAAAATATTGCATTGTTGTATCGGGTAAATAAAAATGTTGTACATTCCAAGTCGTAGATTTTATTTTCTGATTTTGAAAATTTTGATTTATAAGTCATTTTCAAAGCCAACTTGCGCAGTCATGGCTTACTGAGATTAATGATTCATTAACTATAATTGAACAACGAAATTTTTCGGAGGTCAGTTTGGTAGAGGTTGAAATGTTGAAATGCAATAAGCAATGTTTCCAATGGTTATACGCGCCTAGGCTCTGGAAATTGCTACTTGTGTCCGTTAATTTGAATAGTTCAATTGCGTATGCGAATGAATTCTTTATCTTGACAAACCGTTACCTGGACCGATTTTCAGACGTAATACGAATTCTTTGGAGGCGCTCAAACGGTAACCGGACCAACTGATCATATGAATCTATCAAATATAACATAAATGAATTCTTTATCTTGTTGAGCCGTTACCCCCAATGTCTAGATTAATCCTTTAAATGCCTAAACGGTAGCTTCAGTCTTTTCAATCCGCCTGATCGGCAGTAGTTTGTGGTTCGAACTCTTGTGGTACAAAGATCATCCAAACGGTGTTGTCACTGAAAGTACTTGAACTTCAAAAACCAACAGGATGGAACTGATACAGATTATTATTACGTTTACAGCAGTTCTGCTAGTTCTGTTAACTCAGGGTAAGTTTGTATTCTATTTACATGTATATTTCAGTCCTTTACAAAAACATTTTATCAAAGCAATCATCTATCATTTGATTTACTGCAACAAATTTTCATGAGGGACGCTAAAATAGTTTTCCCTCAATTCTGATACCTTGGCATTCCATTTTCAGGCACAGTCGTTTTGGGTTTGACTTGTGCCAGTTGTGGTTACTATAATAAGGACAGTGATACCGATAAGGCTATCTATGACGATATGAAAAACTATGCCACCGAACGTAAGTTGATTTTATATTATGTACAAATCATATTTTCAACGCGATGCATAATTTTTGTTGTTAGTTTAAAGGATACATTCACATCTTCATATTTTACATTTTTTCATCTTTGAGATAAATACGAAACTCTCCTTTTGTAATACAAGATAGCAAAGTTCATGTGTCAGAGAAAACATTCTTTCACAGGCTAAAGGGGACCGTGTCTTCTTCACTGGAACGATCATCACGGGGCTCAACCACGCCAGTCCCAAACAAATTCATTTCATTTTTTCCATTAAAATGTTTGATGTAATTATTTCCTGGAACAGGAAATAATAGATAACATTGTATCTTTAGAGTTATAAAACAGACTCCCGTTTGACGTTAACTCTATATAAGTACTGGGTGGAGGATGTTCATGTTACACGATTTACTTAAAAATTCTACACATTTGGAGGTATTAGGATTACTGCGTATGTTTCTCGGAATAATTCTCTCCCGTTCTTCTCTGTAGAAAGGGCAGATTAGGAGTACATGAAATTCATCTTCTACTACTAGCATGTTACATAACTGACAAAGTCTCTCATCATATTTTATTGGACTACAGCAAACGGGCAAACAGAACTACTCTCTCCGCACGAGTCTAACCCACATTCATTTCATTTATTTCCAGTTAATATGCTTGTTGAGAGTACCGCAAACGGAACTGCTCAACAGCAACAATTTGACGAGGATTGCACACGGTCAATCAGGTCTGATGAAGGAAAAATCGACCAGAGCGGGGTAGATTACTACAAGAACAACATTACGGGCATCGAGTGCCCCACTGGACACGACTGCGTGGTAAGTAACACAAAAATAAATTCATATCCGAATATCATAACTGAGCAGAAAATATACCACATACAAGATGTACCTTGAAGAGGTGTCAGAATATCTGGAAAACATAATTCAAATTAGGTATTAAGATAGCCAGAGGATTGATAAAAAGTCTTCTTTTACCAGACCATATTTAGGGGCTAGGGTTCGGGGTTCCAACGAATATGCTTCCAAACTTACTTGATTTGAAGCCAATGTAGAAAAAAGAAGCCAAATGGTCTTCCCAAACATGCTGAAAGGTGTGACTGATTACTACTATCTGCATGGGTACCTTACAAAAGTTCCGCTTTCTTAAGAATCGAACCCAAAGAAATGGTTGGCTACTGAACTCGAGTTGAAACGAAAAGTGTGACTCCATTTTTATGATTTTTCCCCGATTCGTAATGTACAATTTTTAACGATCATTTTAACACCTGTTCGATGTATGCGCTCCAAAAATTAAAGCAAATACACAGTATCCAAAAAACAACACGGTACATGGTTTTGGGCGTACGGTATTTCATTTCGCAAAATGCACGTAGCTCGCGCATCGCTAGCGAGGCTTTGGTTGATTTGTTGCTGATTTTTTTTTTAGGAATTCGAGTACGAGAAAAGAAAAGATTTGGTTCTTCGAGGCTGTATGCCCGAGAATGCTAAATGTCATAGCACTTTGCCATTTAATGGCAGGAAGATCACCGTGTTGTGCTGCGACGAATTCGACATGTGCAACAGTGCTGCCACCTTTAGGATAGATATGATGATTTACGCCGCAGTTTCTCTGTTCTTCAGTTATCACATTCTGTTTAGGTAAACGATTCTGTAAATTCGACCCCCCCCCCCTCCCCAATTCGGAAATCCAAATATATTTTTCTTTTTAAGACTTAATTTTGAACAAATGATAGAATTAATGATAAAGTCAGATTTACATTTTGGCTGTTAAACGAAGCGACGATTGCTGTTCAAGTATGGGGGCTAATTATTGATTGCTTTAATTTCTCTTCTGATTCGAGTTTCACATGCTTGGGTACACGGCGCAGAATACCATTCTAGAGCTGTTTAATGACTTAATTTTCATACTTGGAAATTAATGAATTTCTAATCAACCTTAGAGTTAAATATTGATTGCTTTACATTCCGTTCTGATTCGGGCTTCACATTAGATGCTTACGTGCACGGAAAACAGTGTCATTCTAGAAATATCGAACGATTTTTTTTTCACTGTCGATTTATTGAAGTACAACATCCGAAAACTGTTTAGTATTTCATATTTCAGATATCAAAAGTAACTCAGCCCGAGTTGGGTTTGCTAGAATAACATCGTCGTTTATTTCGAATGATTTTTTTCATATTCAATCAATTGAATTCTGTTATGTTTTTCGTAATCAAATTATCATTATGTGAATTATAAACATGTTTAACTACGCGTTGTTAATGAATAATCCCACGGTTGTTGATATCTCACATTCATTAATCTCATGATATCGAGATTAATCTAAATCTCATCATCAGTGAAATAGTAACTTTGTTTTTGTTATTCTCCAGTTTTGCATAGGCTCAGATTTCAATAGATTTACATACATTACTGTAGATTTCATGTAGAATTTAATCTTGTAATCGTCTCATTCTGTTCACTGATTGAATTATTTTTTAATCTAAATTGATCTAGTTTAATTATATTCCATGTTTTGAAGAGTTTATTTGAAATTAGTAAATTAATTTTTGCGAGTAAAAGTAATTGCCTAATCTATGCATGAAAATGATTTCCGGTTTTGTTTATTTCTTTTGGTTGGTTTTCGTTAAAAAAAATAGGGATTCGACCCCTGGTATAGTTGGCGAGCGTTCTAACCACACGGCACTATCAACTACATGTATAAATGATATGGTTACTGACCATCCGTTCCATGGTAATCAGACGTTCGGTGACATTGAATATTTCCAAATCTAGTGATTCTGAAGGTCGTTGACAATGTTCCATACTTATCAATATATCAAGCCTTCTTACAAACTCATCAATAAAAATTATCTGACACGTCGTTTTCTACCTGGTGCCCTATTAGTTTGGATACTGCACGGACGCTTTGCTCGTATGCTGGGCGCTGTATATCGACTACAAGCTTGTAATCTAAGGACTGCTTCGCTGGTGCTTCTGGACTTTATCGTTTTCCTATAGATAAGTTCAACATCTATTTCACCATCTTAGATAATCAAAGCCAAGACATCAATTTCATGTATTAATTAGTTGAACATAAACAGAGAACTGGCTCAAGAAACCTTTACCAACATAAGTTGGTTTGAACCATCGGTCTTCGGTCATCGTGGGTCTTAATACTATGAGTATGAACTAGCCAAGGCCATTAAGTTTGTCGTAACGGATCCAATCTACAAGTTATGAACGATTCAGGCCTTATTACCTGGATTCTATCCCGTAATTTCTCTAGTGTTGATTTAAGTCTTAGTGATCAGTTTTCGAAAGTTTTCTTAATGAAAAATGTCTCTGGTGAAATACCGACCACATGAGGTTGCGTGGGCGATCAGACGATATGCCGATAAAATTCTAATGTTTGTAGTTGATTTACATATAAAAACTTGTTTGGATGGTAGATATTTTTAAGTAATTAAATGCTATCAATTTCTCGAGAAGTCAGAGTTAAAATTTCATAATTTTCAGTTGGAAAAATCTCTGTAAACTATTGTCTCCAAGATAAACAATTTCATTATTTCAGCTGGAAAAACTTTAATGGGTAACTTTTCAGATGGCAAGTTTACGGGTGTAAATAAATATCGGCTATAAAACAAGCTTTTGATATTTCACGAATTGAATCTTTCGTAGTTTTACAATAAAGCCGTGAAGGATTATGATCGTGACGTAATTGTCCTTAGTCGGCGAATATGTGTGAGTGTTTACCGATCACAATCGGGCGGACCGGATGGCTTAGTCGGTCGGCGACTAGCGTGTCACCGCTGTGGCCCAGGTTCGAGTCTCGGAGGAGGCGGGTCAGGATGTGGCAAATGATCTCCGGTAAGCGGGCGAGTCGAGAGTACTGTCCTCCCTGGAATGAGGTTGCTAATGCGTGAGTCCTACAGAATATCTGGCGTGGGGTAAATTATGTTTAATTCAGTCGTTTCTGGCTGAATTATTTATTTATCCCACAATGCCGGTCCAGGTTGCGGAGTAATTCCCCCAGGGACCTTCGACTTTTTTACAATATTAGTTTGTTATTTTAAGTTTAGTGGTGAGGGTTTGGGAAATTTTTATATTTATTTAATTCCTCGAACTGAAGAAATCCAAGCGAGAATTCGGTGGTATCTGCATGCAACGCGGACGGTCATCAATCACAGGTCTTTCTCAACTGATGACAAAATTTCGATGATTTTTTAACGTCACCAATCAGTCAGAGTAGTTGTGCACGCGGCAATGTCTGGTGAACGTGTGTATAAAATCGGCTTCAAAACGACTCCATCCAATAGAGAATTACTCACTGGAGACCTGCCATACGCTCTACTACACAATAGTGCCGCGTGACTGCACAAACCCTTAAGCAAACTTCAATATCCTAAAGCAAAACTCGAAAATAGTAAAATCGAGTCGGTATTATAGTTCAAAACCAGACGTAAATAGAAGGGAAATCTACACTAAAGTTTGTTGGATAGTTTAGATAAAATTTCAGCATGCAATTTTAGGCTAAAATCGTAGGATTCGATATTTCTATCTTTAACAATATGTGTCTCTATGAATAGTAGAATTAAACTCGATGACCTGTAAGCCTCATTGAAAATGTTTGGCACGAATTGAATGGTTCTCGAGGATTAGCGTCACGGACTCGGGTCTGTCACAGGAATGCGCGATCGAGCTTTCTGATTGATCCATTCCGGTCGCATCGATGATGCACCGTCGCTGATTGGTCGACGTAGGTATTAGAAGCGCGGTTCGAGCCTCTCGATGCCAGTCCGAGAACCGATGTCCAGTGATGAAGGTCAACCTATAAGAGCTCTGCAACAAGGCGTGAAGAACGCGTGGCATCAAGCGAACAACTTACTAATTAACGGCCGATGATGTTAGGAGAGACTGGAACGTGGAGGAATTTTGGACACCTGGCGATTGAGAACGCAATATGAGACAGCTACTGTTGGTCCTGATGATTGCCGAGGAGTTCCCAAGGTAACTGACGATGGAGAGGGGACTGCTGTTGCTGCTACTGATGTCGGATGACAACTCTTAAACAGATGACGGCTAACCCAGAGAGCATTTTTTTATGAGGACGAATTGCTGATTTCCGGTGTTATATTTCAAGTCTGTACGCGCATTGTGGTAAGCTTAGGAATTTCATATCGAATTCAAAATTCAAAACTCCTCCTAATTTGGTATCCGATGTTTTAGTTATGGTCTGTTTCGAAAATAATCGCGTTTTCTTGATGGTTTTGATTATGGATCCCAATTTATTTACTTTCGGCTTAATTTGAAATTCACAATTTTTTGATTTTTTTATCACTTGGTTTCTTTTTAGGGTTTTAACCGAAACCAGTTCGCTACTTCTGACAACTACATGTACAACTTGTTTGTCGCAACCTCCAGAACCTGCTGCTGCTCAATTGATAATCGCACCGATCCACAATTTGACCCTTCTAAAACCAAATCAAACCAGGTAACTATATCAAACTACTTTGGATATCCAATGATCGTCTTCATTGGCTTGACTCCAGTTTATCTTTATCCGATTTGTTTTTCAGCTGTACTTCCACAACTACCGAGAAATTCAGACGCAGACTCTTCTCAGACTACAGCACCATCTTCAAATCATCTTCAACCCTCAAGATGCAGACTCCACTCCTACTACAACACCATCTTCAACCTCGAGACGCACAGACTCCGACTACGGCACCATCTTCAAATCTCGACGCAGACTCTACTCCGAATACCATCTTCGACGCAGACTCTACTCCGACTTCAGAAACGCCATCCTCAAGGCGCAGACTCTTACTCCTATTTTCTGTTCGTTTTACCGCATGTATTGTAAGCAGCAACGTAAATAAACAAGTGTAAATTAAATAGCTCGACTTTATATTGAAATCTCTTTGCCCCGGAAAGCCACACTCGTCTCGGGCCCTTTGCTCCGGAAAGGACTCTTCCGCTCACAACTCCAAAGCGCTCACAACTTCACACTTTTTCAAAGGAAAGGATAAAGTCAAACCTGCTAAAGGAAGGACAAAAACGCAAAGAAATACAAATAAACCGACTTTATTATTCCAATTTATAAAATTCAAATTAAGAATTTCTTACAGCTTGTTTGCAAAAGTCAAATTCAACATTTTATTGAATCGTCAGTAACCAAAAATAAAATTTTGGGGTTTGAACCACCAACCATTCGGCTAGCAGCCCAGCACCCTACCAACTACGCTATAGCGGCACACATGCAGCCAACAGGGGAACTCCTATTTATCCATTGCTTAAGCATATTTTGGTAAAAAAAAATGGTGCCATCTACCGGGCGAGACAGGAACTAGTTCCTATCTCAACCCGGTAGATGGCAAGTAATTTAATGAGTGGAGAGAGAGACAAGTGTGGAAAGAGAGAGAGGTAAGTGAAAGGAGAGAGAGAGGTAAGTGAAAGGAGAGAGAGAGAGAGAGAGAGAGAGAAAAGTGAGAGGAGAGACAGAGACAAAGGCAAGTGTGGAGAGAGAGACAAGTGTGGAGAGAGGAAGATAGAGCGAGAGAGGGAGACAAAAGAGGCAAGTGAGGGGAGAGAGTCAACTGACCCCTGCTGGCTTAGAAATAGATATTCACCCGACTGTTCGACTTTTCCTCTTGTTACTTCGAGCTTGGAAACCAATGACGTTATCCATGAGTGTTTTTAGGGTATAGTTCATTACATGAATCAATCCTGCTATAGGTAAACGTATCGCGCACCGCATTTAAGTCCACGTTAAAGAGCTGGATCCTCGAAAACGTTTCTTTCGTGAATTTCATTAACACTACGTTTAAAACGTAAAAGATCAATGAAATTGGAAGATTCGATGTATCACGAGCCGCGTAAGTCCACGTTGAACGAGGCGAATCTTCTCCACTTTAATACCTCTCGAATTTTAACTCGATTTTCGCTGTCCTTTTTCCGAAACTGTTAAAGTTCTGTCGGTGACATGTGGTCTGTAGAACAACCGATTGTTTCCCACGTCCAGGATGTCGAAAATCATTCGACTGAAATCAAAAAAAGGAAACGAACAAAGAAGACTTCATGTTTTTGGCAAATGAAACTCATTAGACTCGGGGCCCATTTACGGTTCAGTGCGTATTCATTGGATTGGTTCTGAATCCAGGACTGTGAAACCTGGCCCAGGCTTGCAATGAAAGTGAGCGACAACGCCTGAAATAGGATTCAACTCAACACGAAAATAGCCAAAAATAGCAAGTTCCGCGAGTATAATTTAGACTCGAGTCCCAATTTCTCCAGAGAGGCGCAGTGGTTTGAATACCTAGGCGCTCGATGATTTGGGTTCGAGTCCCAATTATATCAGTGGTGCAGTGGTTTCGGTTCGTTTCAGTAATATACTCTTAAGATAATGGTATTATCAATATCTAACCAATTCGAAATTTATACTCACCGAGGTGTGTGGAGCTTCATATATAGTTTTGTCCTTGAAAAGATGCGACATTCAATCTACCTTCAGAGGTCCAAGTTGGTTTAAGTAGCACCATAATGAAGTTCTGATGAAGCAAGAATGGTTTGGATTCGTAGGTTTAACAGCGCATGTCCCGACGCGCATCTGAAAAAGCAACCGTTACGATTTTACAACGTTCAAATCGACTCAACAACTAGATGCCATTTCATTTCAAATAGAAATGTTTATCCGAGTGTGCAGCCTGTTTTATAAATAAGATAAGAGCTTATAAATTTGACCTAACTTAAGTTTAATTTATTGGTTAAAAAGTCTACTCACCATAACATATGGTTAACTTCACGGCTTATTGTGGAAGGTCTGGAGGCTACTGACGATTATTTAGTTTAGTCAGCACGCATTGGCAGCAGTGATAAAGTCCAGATGAGGGAATGTGGCCAAAGATTTATCACCTGAAAAAGAAATACGATGAAAACATTTTAATTCACCGATCTCAATGACCACAACTCACTAGAACTGGGTCAATTCAATTCATTTGAACAACCAGAAAATAATTTGTGATGTCCAGAACAGGACATAATATAAACCGGTTTTGTGACAATGCTTTCGATCAGAGTGAGTGACATCAGGTCGCCACCTCACTGACAATACTTGTCCGACCCTAAAAGCGTTGTAAACTAAAATTTTACAATCTAAATCCGTCTGTGAGTTTATCGGTCCCGATCTAATGATAAGTTCTTATGGGTCCGAAGTAGAACCATATTAGATTACGAAGAATGGCGTCGGAGACTACATCCGAAATTTTTTTAAATTTCGATTGTCAAACTCAACTTCTACTTACTGGTCCCATTTTAATTGACGATTGAATTTAGAATTAGATATCATGATTTACGTGGGAAAAAATTGATGAATAAACAACTTACTGTTTAAGAACTCGAAGCGCCGTCCGTCCGATCCGATCCCGAACCAGTCATCATCGTGCTCAATATAGGACATTTGCATTGAATTTGTTATCCGTACTGTGCTGCTACCTTCATTTCCAATTTCCAAATATTTGCCTTTCTCTACAAAATAACGATCGACAACATTAGAAATTTGTTTTTTATCCGTGAAAATTTTGTGTTTCAAAATTTCAATGATACAGTAACGCACGCTCGATCAGATCACATGACTGGCTCGATGGACAAAATGGCGGCGCTCATGGTTTAGTAGAAATTATCGTATAAACAGGATTCGAACCTAACGTCCCCAGCAACGAATTACAGATTAAGTGCGTCACTATCCACGAACAAGACTTCCGGCTAATCAATTTATTGAATTGGAAAAAAATTGTGACTGTGAATTAGTGGTGAGCCGCGTTATTATGGTGTGTCATTTTTCTTAATCTTAGCTCGTCAAATTGATAACAATTTTCATGTCTTAATGTTCTAAAAAAAATCTCAAGATTACAATCTCAATTCAATGTCTGATATGCGGGGGCGGGTGTGCTTTAAATGAATTTGGCGCACCAACAACAAACAAGAAATCGATCTGGGACACAACGGATGAGAAGTGGCAGTCACAAAATTAAAAACTATTCACGATCTGTATTGTGGTGGTGAATGACGACGGTAAGGCCTAATTTAGAATAGGTCTAGATAAGGCAAAACTTTGGCTATTTGTCGACAGCGTCGTAGCCAGCAAGAGCCAGATGATGCGAAGCCCCACCCCCCCCCCCTCTCCCCAGGCGGATTTGGTCCTCGTGAAGAAATGTTTTTAGATATGAAGCGCTTGAGATGCAATTCCGGTCATTTGAAACGCTGCACTTGCACTGAATGCATTCTAATGAATTTTCTTAGTCAAACGGATATCTGGATCTTGCGGTTGCACCTCCTTCATACAATAACCTTAGTGTCTGATGTAACACAGAGCAACGTAAAGATCACTGTTGAGACAGCTGTTTGTTACCAGGACTGGGTAAACCCACTGGATATGGAGCTGATACAGTCACAAGGATTCTCCACGACGAGTACTGTCTCTGATGGATGCCTCCCTGACCAGTACAGAGTCTGATGGATGCCTCCCTGACCAGTACAGAGTCTGATGGATGCCTCCCTGACCAGTACAGTCTCTGATGGATGCCTCCCTGACCAGTACAGAGTCTGAAGGATGCCTCCCTAACCTAGTACAGTCTCTGATGAATGTCTCCCTAACCTAGTACAGTCTCTGATGGATGCCTCCCTAACCAGTACAGTCTCTGATGGATGCCTCCCTAACCTAGTACAGTCTCTGATGGATGCCTCCCTAACCTAGTACAGTCTGATGGATGCCTCCCCTACCAGTACAGTCTCTGATGGATGCCTCCCTAACCTAGTACTGTCTTTGATGGATGCCTCCCTAACCAGTACAGTCTCTGATGGATGCCTCCCTTACCAGTACAGTCTGATGGATGCCTCCCTAACCAGTACAGTCTGATGGATGCCTCCCTTACCAGTACTTTCTGATGAATGCCTCCCTAACCAGTACAGTCTGAAGGATGCCTCCTTGGCCAATACAGAGTCTGCTGGTTGCCTCCTAACCAGTACAGTCTGATGGCCTCATATTCAGTCTGAAGGTTGTCTCCCTGACAAGTACAAAGTGTGATGGCCTCCTATTTAGTCTGAAGGATGTCTCCCTGACAAGTACAGAGTCTGATGGCCTCCTATTCAGTCTTAAGGATGTCTCCCTGACAAGTACAGAGTCTGATGGCCTCCTATTCAGTCTGAAGGATGTCTCCCTGACAAGTACAGTCTGAAGGAGGTCCCATAAAAAACAACGTAATCATGACAAAAATCTCCTGTTTTCCTGCCTATCAATATTCCTCCTCGAAGAGATCATTGAGATCTGCTATCTTCCACATATTGCAATACCAGTCTCCCCTTGCCTCCCAATAAAACCTTGTGACTTCTTGGATCATGATAGAAACCAATATTCCACTGAAAATAACTGGTTTCCAATTGAAACCTTATTGAAGAATGTAGGGGAAAGAGCTAGGAAATCCTTGACGAAAAGGGCAAACTTCCCATCACAACGGGAAGGCAGGGTCCAGACCCCACAACAGAGCCGTCGGAAAAAATTTTTCAGTGGCAAGGCTTATTTCTGAAGGGCGGTCTGGGGGCCCTCCGCTAGAAAAATTTTGAAAATTCAATCGCCGGAGATGCGTTTTGGGGCCATTTCACGGTCTCATTCACAGAAGCATGAGAAGTCGTGAGCCAACCACCTAGGACAGAGAACAACGAGCTGCTACGCGGTACAGCGTGCTTTTGAAAAAATTTTTGTTAAGCAAAAAAGTGGGGCGGGTTTGCCCGCTCCTGCCGCCCCTGTTCCGACGGGCCTGCACAAGACTACTCATTAGGAGGTCTCTTCCTTAGACAAAGCTTCGGAAAAGGAACTCATTTCTTAATCAAATTTCTCTTTTTCAGCACTGCCAGTAACAAACAACAATGCCTTCTACTAGAAAACAGATGTTGCCTAGCACTAATCGCTACTTGCTGGGAGCGTTGAACTACGCAGTTGGGGCCGGAGAGGTCGAGATGGCGCGTCGCATCATCTCAACCGGGATCGACATCAACGAAAAACTGAACCCTCGCAATTACGACCTCCTCTACGCGGCAACGTTGAGCAACAACGTCACGATTACAGGAATGATTCTGGAGGCGACCGATTCGTCCGCGTGGGACATCGAGGGTCAAATGGGCGTCGAGTACGTACAGGTGGCGTTAGCGAAAAACAACGAAGCGATGGTGAGATTGTTGTTGGAGCATCGAGCCGGGGCGTCGGTCGGAGTACCGTTCGCGTTCCGTCAGCAGGTCGTCTCCGAGAACGATCAACTCCGTTTACTCGAACTGATTCGCTCCGTCTCGACGACCAACGTCCGTTTACACGAATCGATAATAGGTAGCGCTAGTTACGGTAATTTACGCGTGTTCGAACGATTGTTGCACTGGGATCCGTTGACGACGCGTATATTCACGACAAGCACGATCGCAAAAGCGCTCGAAGGCGCCGCGTTCTTCGGACACGAAGACGTCGTCCGGAAGATCCTCGACTCGGAGGAGATGGCTCCGTTACTAACCGCCCAGCGTTTATCGGACGCTCTCGGCTGTTTGTGCGCCGATATTTTATCGCCCCGTCCTCAGCGTTACGCGCGTATCCTCGAGATGCTCGTCGAGAAAGGCGCGACGTCTCGTCAACTCAACAAATACCAATTGACGTGCGCTTTTGAAACGAAAGAAAACATGTTGAAATCGCGACTGGCGTTCGGACACGAGATGAAGAGCTGTAAGAACGTCGACGCGTTGGTGCATTTCGCCGCGCTAGGGAATAACGTCGCGGCGATTAAAACGCTGACGAAAACGTTCAAATGGGACGTGAACTTGTTGGCGCACGTGCCGTACGTGAACGTCGTGAATACGGCGAATACGGGCGTCAAAATGACGGCGCTGGCGATCGCAGCGCGTCACAATAGCGTCGACGCAGCCCGGTATTTGTTGGAACTCGGGGCGAAAGTCGACCATCGGTCGGACAAGGATAAACTAACGCCGTTACACCAAGCGAGTTTGAATCATAACTTCGAGATGATCGATATTCTGTTGAAAGCGGGCGCCGATGTCAAGCTAACCTGCGGCGGATGCTTGACCGCGTTACATCTGCTCGTATGGCACGAAGGTGACAATCCGGAATACGTCTTGAAACTCCTAAAGCGCGGCGCCAATCTCAAAGGCGTCGCCACTTCGCCGGTCGCCAAAGCTACGCTCGTCGGAACGCGTAGCAACAACGGAGAAAATGACGTCAGCGATAAAGAGAAGTTTTCGATTGTAACTCGTTGCTGTCGTAGCGGCGGACTCGAATCGTTGCGGGTATTGCTAAAACACGGAGCCGATGTCAACTCATACACGGCGTTGCTTGACGAGCCGCCGTTGACCAGCGCCTGCCGCGTGGACGATTGTCCCGTGTGGCCGCATTGCCCGCATCATAACATCGATCGCCAGAAGTCGATGATCGACGTGTTGCTTCCGGAAATCGACGAACAGAATAAATTCTTCCAGATACAACATGCTGTCGATTATTGCGTCGGGCGAAACTTCGAATTACTCGTGCATTTATTCACGCGCTGTGCCAACAACGATGACGGCGTGCTCCGACGATTCGTCATCGGGCAGCAGTCGTTTTTACGAACGTACGGCCCGCTCGACGTCGACAGCCCGGGTTCGTTGTCGACGCGTCAACTGATCGTCGTTTTGCAGACGATTATTCGACGGTTCGATCGTCGACGTTGGTTTTCGTGGAAGCCGTCGGATCTCGACGGTTTCTGGTACGATCACACGCCGTTCGTGGCGTTCGCGTTGCTCGGAGAATGCAGCGGACTTCCGAACGATATCGGCGATTACCTCGCCGCCCGAGCGTCCGCCGACGGTGACTTCGCGTTGGTTAATTTAGTCCGCTATTACGCCGGTCGTCTCGAGAACGATTTCAGCGCGCCGTACGATTTGACCGACGACGAAAAGAGGGCGCTTTCGTCGCCGTTGACGTTGAAAAATCTGGCACGACTTTGTATACGCGAGTCGATTGGACGGAAAACCTGCGATGTTAATGAAGGCGTCCGGAAGTTGAAGGATATCCCGCTGCCGAAGTGTCTTATAGACTTTTTGATCTTTAAAGTGGCATCACTTATTTAGTAGAATGAGGAATTCACAATGAGCCCAGTTACATAAACTCAAAGTTACCCCTATAACGGACTGAGTTAGCCACTACCTGCTTCAAAAGCACAGCGAGACCATGATGTCCCAAACATCAAAATGCTCCCAGAGATTATTTCGTCCCTTAATTTATGAAACTCGTTCATCTCACGAAGATACTTCAACGTATGGAGGGACCCCAGGGGCGTACTCTATTATGACCTCCGAAGTCTCCGTCCGAAATCTCCGGTTGGCTCCACACAAAATCCGAATCACACCACCTCGGCAGAAAGGAGGTTTCGGAGACTCCAAAAAGTCACGTGACCAATAAAAGAGTACGATTGGAGGCAAACGGATTCTCCGATCTGATAAAAGAGTTCGCCCCAGATGCATAAACCAGGGAGGTGGGAGTCACCTCCCTGCATAAACTCAAAGTGGGGATAATATCCCCAAAGACTGAGTTAGTCACTACTTGCCTGAAAAGCACAGCGAAACCATGTGTCCCAAACATCAAAATGCTCCCAGAGATTATTTCACCCCCACATCTATGAAACTCGTCAATCTTACTAAGAAACTTCAATGTCTTGATGGGGTATCTATTACCATTCTGACCCTAGATGCTTCTTCAACAAGCACTTCACGATAATGGTCTTTCCAGAGGACTGGACATAACCTCAGCCTGATGACATCCTGGTTAGTGTAGGTGTTCTGAGCCTTCTGATGAAACCGGCAGCCTATAGGGATTTATATTGAAAATATATCTCCCATTGGTCTGAATGATTGCCTTAAATTTACAAACGAATGATGTAAAATAAGATTGAACTACTTTAGAGATGCTCCTCAGATGGGAAAACCTAACCATTGTTTACAGAAATGTGCATGTTCTTAAACCGTTACTTTATCTTCTTCTAAACTCAATGTGCAGGAAGAAATGACAGACATCTGCAAAAACATTAAAAAAACATCGGAATCCGAGAGATGATTGAAGGTGATCATTTCCTTTAGTCATCAAGATATTATCTCATCGTCGTACTTAGAAGCCTTGATTGAGTGTATTCAAATTTCAGTCTTAGAGGGATTGTATTATGTCGTTGTTGTTGTTGTTTGTCAGCAGGGGCGGATCCAGGTTGCCTTCCATGCCTTCCGGAAGGCAGTCAAAATTTTTAGGTTCCCTCAAAAATCAAAGTAATAAATTTTTCTTTCAACTCTGAGAAAAAAATTGCGCCTGGCATGCTTTCAAAAACGAAGTGGTGGTTTTCCGATGGAATTCGGGCGTCGCCGCTGCGCGGCTCGCTGACTCAAGTGCAGACAATTTCTCATATGATTACAATAATATGCCCTATTAAATCTAGGAAGGCAATCGAGTTTGCCCTCTGGATCCGCCCCTGGTCAGCGAGTAAATATATCGTTAACTGTCCCATCGTTTCCTGAATAAACTTATCCTTATTATCTACGAGTCATATCTCTAATGTATCTATGCTAATCAGTACCGGTGTAAACGTATTAACAACATGATGTATTTATTTTCAAAGTATAATAAAATCTATGATTTTGTCTAACAAAAAGCACCGAGTTTAATTAAACCTCCTTTCAATTTATCGTGGCATCGGAAGGCATCGATAATTCATTAAACACAAGACTTGAAACAAATCACACCCAGTGAACTGATGATCCGATCAAAAGAAAAAATTCCTTACATCTCTACAAAAATTTGGTGTTTCAAAACATTAAAAATCGGCTCTTTTTACTGCTAAATTCGCGACAAAACCAACGCCTACAATGACCTAGTTATCAATACCTTCGCCCTTAATGTTTCGTAGTATTGAGCGCCTACAATCACATAAATAAGGATTCGAACCCACACCCGAGGACGTTTAAAAAACTACCACAATAGCAATCATTTTTTTATTTGCATACATGACGCGTGGATACCAGGCTGCCTTGCAACTAACCTCAACAAAATGTCAATACGAAGGGGTAGTCTAAAAGACTACGATTGCTCCTATAAAGTGTTAGTAATCGGGGATTTGAACGTTGGGAAGACTTGTTTTTTATACCGATATTGTGACGGTGTGTTTAAGAATCTGTATACATCGACCGTCGGTGAGTGACAGTGCCTAGTAGTAGCATCCATTAGCATATTGAATATGGTGCTCTGCTGTATCAGCTGCTTGCTTAGTAGTGGTGTCTGACACCAAAACTACACACTTGCCAGGACACGGTTGTAGTGGCAGGTCTACAAAAATACACAAAATCCTGAATCACAATACTTCAAAACACCAAATATCAGATATACTGTCGCAGGGTTTAGAATGATTGTCCTCCGAATTTGGCTTCCTTTTTTGGCTGTGAATCTTGATCTATACGATCCTATATTGATACCTTTTCCATTGCTGGAAAGCCCATGGTAGCTGAGTTGATTTGCATAATGCAACAGAGCTCATCGCACTCGAATAACAAACACAATCTAAGGGTTCACATAATATATTTTTTGTCCTACTTTGTGACGAGTCCCTTCTTGAAGGGATCTAGTTTACGACCTACTTCGCGCCTTATGAAATAGCAAGTGAACCTTGACATGGCAAGTGGAAATTAAAATGATCTACTTTTGTTGTGAAGGCATATTCACTGAAATTAAAGATAAATTCGTTCCTATCTAACGACTGACAACATTCATATTGGCCAAAAGACAAATGTGATCACCCTACTAGATTCTGCATCTGGCATCTAACATAACGATTAGCAATCTAGGATGTTTAAGATTTTCGTTTTCAGGTTTTGACTATAAAACTGTCTTCAAAACTGTCGATAACGTTAAAATCAAACTCCAAATATGGTAAGAGCACGTTACATTCTATACATTAGGGCATCCAATAACCGGTTTCTACAATATCTTTACAAACATTGTTTACTTTCAATTAGTCATGATTCTCAAAATACATAACGTTATAGCGTCTATAGAAAGTGAAACAGCCGACATCTTTGAAACAAGTGTTAGAAAAAATGGGACTGTGTCACGGCCATGGCACAAAATGGAGCGACCAAAAATAGAAGGCTTAAAAGAAACTTTATCTCCCGTTAAAGTGCCTTGATCTACACTGTCTTTCTTTCAAAAATCTATTGTATTTGATGTACGTGTATTGAATGAAGTTATCACTATATATCAGATAGCCGATACTGTACTTTTCTTTTTGCAAATTTCATGAAAGAATCAGTTCATCTGGATAGTTGGGCCACCGCCTAATGATTGTTTAGAATTGATTGGTCTGTTCCTTGGGTGTGAGGGCCAACAAGACAATAGTGCACCCGGTTTTATTTCTCCATTGCAGGGACACTGCCGGTCAAGAGAGATACAGGACGCTTACGTCAGCCTACTACCGTGGAGCTATGGTATTTTCCAAAATAACTCGAGCTTAAGATGAATATCTTCGTTGTTCACCTTCTCTAAGCTAATTTGGGTCACGATTGACGGAATAAGGGGGTTTTTGTCTCAACATTACTATCTAATGTTAAATATTCATAATGTCCTTTTTGAGAAACTAGACCCAGGCCGCGATTATCCTATATTTTTGGTTTAGGTGTATATAATGAATATTTGTAGGGTATAGTTTTGATGTATGACATCACACGAGTTGAAACGTTCAACAGTATCCCGAGTTGGTACGAGAACATCAGATCGGTAAGTTTGTGTCAAATAGCAGCATAAAACGAAAGGGGGATAATACCGCCGAAAAATCATCGAAGAATTCCAGAGAACATTGGCCCAAACTCGATATGCCAGTGAGATCGTCTCGACCAATGGAGGGAACGAAAGGGGCGAAATCGAAATAAGGGTAAAAATTATTGCACGATAGTTGAAGTTTGATATTTTGGGTGCGAGATCAAAGGAAGCGGGAAAGGTCAAACATTTATCCGAGACAAGGTTTGTGGGTTCTAGAGCCAAATCAACCTTGGATTTCGACACAAACATAGACAGCTTTTGAAGCAGTCAGTTTTTTACGCATCCTGCTGCTTTTGCAACACTGCATAGTCAAGACAGTTTTGGGGTCATCAGATATCAATTGGCAAAATTTTTTTGGATCGATTTTGAATAGTTGTCTTCTGTGTATCTTTGGTAGTTTACGTATATGACATTCTTGCTTCCATCGAATTCTCATTTTCTCTGTGCTCGCTGTAGATGTCGTCGGGAGAGGTTTCGGTGATACTGGTGGGAACGAAGTCGGATTGCGATTGGAAAAGAGAAGTCGACATCGGCAGAGCAAGAAAAGTATGATATATTAAAACGACTATTTGTATGAAATAACAACCGTTAAGATGACAACATCAAGGTTCCTTGTGCTACTCTTCACCAGCAAGAACAACATCTAGATAGACACCACAAAATAAATTCCCCGACAAAATTTCCTGATATCCCTGGGACCAGTTGCTGAAAAGTTGGTTAGAGTTAACCAGTGGATAGTTGACATAGTGACAATTAAAAGTTTATCGTAATATTGGTATTCGAGCGCAGGTTATCTTTAACCAACCTTTTAGCAAACTGGCCCACTCATTTGATGGTGACATCAATATATATGAATGCGGAAGGAGAGTGAATTTATGGTGGTCTGACATCTTAATCTCTAAATCAATAATAAATATGTTCATATCACAAGAAGATTTTATGGAGGCAGCCATCTTCTCTGGAAGTTACTTCATCGCCACATCGAGTTGATGGTGCTGCTGTGGATGATGGACGCACGAACGAACATTTCCAGAACCGTCGTCAAAATTAAGCTTCTCTTTTATCCATTCCTGCTGATAAAGTACATTTTTTGTCTTCTCTCCAATTTTCCAGTTGGCCGAAACGTTCGACATGGAATTTTTCGAAGTCAGCGCAAAATTGAACATCAATTTAGACGCCGTGTTCGACGAACTCGTTCGCAACATGTTGAAACATCGAAACCAGAGACGGGTACAAATAATGATGATTCAAATTTCGTAACGGTGTCATATCCATTTCTAAATCTGTAACCGTGTTTGCCTCTAATTTTGCCTCTAAAAACTTCGGATCAGGGTTTCATTTTTGTTAACATTATCGAGATTTTGAGATGTTGTCATATGATATTTCAGATGAGTTTTATCGGCGAGATGGGTAGTCCTCCAGTGGCACCGGAGTCGCAACAGAAATCCTCGTGGTGCAGTTGTGGGTAAGAGACTCTTCCAGACACGGCATTCGCTTCCCGCAACTACAGCAGTAACCATCGCCACGAGAACAATGACTGATAAACGATACATTCTTGAACAAATTCGATAATCAAACCCATCGCCGTTTCTGAGAGAAGATGAGATTTAGAAAAACTTTGAAATTTCATCATTATTATTCGTGGAATTATTCGTTACCACCTCATATGGCATTTTTTACACTAGCATATTCTCCGGTAAAGTATAGACTCCGCTCGAGTCGGATACGACCTACTCACGGATGACAGTTCAACGCTCATGTTTTTTAGAATATCTTTTGTTACACTATATATGAATGAAATACATAGCACCCAACTTGGATATCACCCCGTCGGACACATTTTATGGTCCCAAAAGATCCGACTCGCGAGCGGAGTCTTAACTGTCTTAGCGCGGTGTAATGATAAAACGACTTTTGTGACTGTGCAATTGTTTAGAACTTTTTTTGTGACTGGCGGTAATCACAACCTGTCGATGGTGTGACATTGTTAACTGACTGAGAAGTTTATTGAAATATTTCGGCAGTTTAGTCCTTTTACGAAGAGAGGTTAATTATATCCGCCAAAAATGAAGTCTATATCTTCATAAACTTTTTAGTCAATTTGCAATTGCGGGATTTTCACGTTTTTCTACTGCATCATGAATATTGCGATTTCAAATGATTCATCCTTCATGAAAACTTTCACACTGTAATTTTTTCTAGTAGACATGTATGCTTACTGGCATATTGAGAGGTTTCATTGGGGAATGGCCAGTATTTTTCCATCTCCCAAAAAGTACATTTCAATATTTCAATCAATAACACCTATGTGTTCATGAGATCGACTTCTTTTCTAAACTTTTCTCGACCTTTTAATGAATGGGGTAAATCTTTTTTCGTAGTATCTCAAACCTTTTTTTAAGTCTATCGTATTTTTTTAGAAATCCATATTTTTCTCAGACATGTTAGTGAGAAATACGAGTGAGTGAGCCCATATTTGAATTAGGACCAATCGTTGTTTTTATATTATGTTCATAGTGCTAGATAAACGTTCAAGTAAAGGTATGGGCTCTATTTTCTTTTAATTTTTGACATATCAACTTTTCTTATTTATACACGTTCATGCATATTGTCTAAACAAATAAATATAAAAAGGCAAATACCTGGTGGTACTGATAAGTCTTCAATCTCTATTATATCCAAAGCCTAACAACTGCATCCTAAAGAATCTTATTTTGTAAAAATTTTGCCCGTCACAACTTTATTATATTTGTCTAACTTATACTCCATATTTGAAATCAAATTAACGCGTTTGAAAGTTCGAACCTTTCCGAATTTAGGCGGATGCTACCATCACGGAAGCTTAAGCGAGTCTGTAGACTTTTCTTTATCTAAGCATTTTTTTCATGCGTATAAGGCCTATCAATTGGTGAAATGTATATATTTTTTTTTATATCTAGGACACGCCGTCTCCGCATCTTGCAACATTTTTGTTACTGGTATCATTATTTTAAATATCGTTATCAATATAATGAAAAATTACGTTATAATCTATGTATATAATAAAAACAGCTTTGAAAGAAAGTGACTATGATTTCGTTCATTACGTTTATGCCTGAATATTCTCCAATTCGAGGGAGGACAGTACAGTATCCGAGTATCCTAACCCGAAGCTCATCGGGATTAATGTAGGTATAACAGGTTTGTCAACATTGCCATATTAAACGTTTCAATATTAAACTAAAATGGACTTACTTTTTACAAAAACTTTTCCTGTTCTTCACCAGCTTTTCCAATTCAGTCCCTTTTTTCACCTTGTTCGTACTTTTTCAAAATTTGGTTCGACAGTTTTTGAGTGAACGTCGCGCGATATTGCAACACGCCGCCCATGTATTAGTATCTGCCGAGTATCCGCTTCCAAATTAAACCGAATTGAACGCATAAAATCAAACTCAAAGCAAGGCCTGTTCGAACACCGTTCGTTTAAATTCACATTCGGATATTTGACCATGTCCTCGACTCCAGTAAAAGTTAATACTACCGAGATACCCCACGGCATATTCCGACCTACTCGCCCATTCGACCGATGACTTCATACTAACGTATGGGTTCTAGATTCCTATGAATCCTTACCTACAGAAGGTCGATCTTGACGCCTGACTATCTCGAACCAGGTCAACTTCATCGAACGGTTTTGGCCGGACGAATTTTCAAAAGGCCTCGCGCTTTAATCCGTAGGTAAGCCGCTATAACACATAGCTGATCGGCTTAGTGGCGTGGTTGACTGGTCCCAGGGTAGCGGGTTCGCAGTCGACTGTATCGATGGAAATTTGAAATGATTTCATATTGAAAACCGTTGGTGAAACACTATTCCGTGTTAGAGAATCCCACCAAAACGAGAAAGATGAAGTCCATTCCAAAAAGTTTCCTTCGAGCAGATAATGTATTGAATTGACGCTTCGACTATAACCTATATGTCATCTTAGTTCCTGGGTCCGGTTGCAGTCATGGCTTAGATTAAGACCAAATTATCTAACTACTTAAGACCAGTTTAAACATTTAAGACCACTTTTGGACTGTTCACAACTGGCCCCTGGAGATGACTATAAGGATAAGGATATAGTCGAAACGTTGAATTCAATGAATTTTGAACTTTTCGGAATTCATCTTTCTCGTTTTGTGTGGGATTCTCCATATTTCATATTGAAAATCCCCGCCCGCAATACCTGAATAAAAAGTCGTCTGATCCATCCAATCTGTATGCCTGTCCCGCATTATTGTACATGATTAAAAGACCTTTCCCCGAATTTCATGACCACACAAAAAGGATGAATTAATATAAATTATTTTTTATTAGTCTCGAATGAATTATTTGCTTACGCTTACAATCACAAATAAAAAGAACTCGTTTGCTTGATACATTGATTAAATCTAGAGACATTTTCAACGGCGCCGTTTGGAAAAATAACGGCTGCTGAGCATTACAAGTATACACGAAATTCTTATACAGAAAAAAACAACAATTCTCGATTTATTTGAATCTTGGTTTGTATATGTTACAATTTTTTTTTTATTCATCGCCAAATCTCATTAAAAAAATCCCAATCCACAAATAACGCCAACATTTTCAATTACGTACAATGTATATTTGTTCCACAGTTGAAAAATTTGGAATATTTTCCCCAACCCGCGATTTTAACTTATTACAACCTATCGATTGGTCTGGAAAAACTATCGATCTTGTAACAAGGTGGTGTACCAGGGTGGATCCAGGAAAATTAGAAGGCCAGGGTCCAGATAGAAAGAAAAGGCATTACTCGGATAAAGCAGCCTTAGGCCTCTATTGGGTTTCTGCACTTGGTTTAAGATATTCTTAAAGAAATACATCCTAAAGGTTGCAAATTTCAAGATGATGATGGTAAATTTTTAAATATTCCGTCTTCATACGAAAAGGGCAACCTCAATGGGAAAGTAGGGCCTGACCCGGAGACTATTCCCTAAATCTGCCCCTGGTCTGGCATTATTCATAATAATGCCAACATTTCATTTTCAATTACAATTTATTTTTGGAATATTTCCCCTAAATCCCGATCTCAACTTATTACAACAACATATCAATGAGTCTAGAAAAGCCATCGATCTCGTAAACAAGGGGTCGCGTTGCTAGGCTAGGTCGTCCGTCGTAGCCACTCGATGACGTCGTCTTTGTATTTTTTCAGCCAATCAACGTTCATCTGGATGGTTTCGAGCACCTGATGTACCGCGCGCGCGCCGCTGCCAGTTTTTACGGTCGCGAAGAAATGTTGCACTTCGTCGTGGTCGAATTGAGTCGTAAAATGCGCCGGCGTTCGCAAAATCAGTTTCGTCATATCGAACGAACCTTCTCCGTATCTGCGAAAAATATCAAATAATTTGTCAACATCTTTGAAATATCTGATATCAAAATCGGTATGAGCCAAAAAATTAACATCTTTGGATAACAACAAAATTATTTTATGAGTTTGAAAATCTGTGGGCCAAGAACCACAAACTAAATCAAATCCACACAACTGTGGAACTGGATTCAGAGTCAAATCAAACCCACACAATGACACAACTATGGAACTGGGTCTAAAGTCTAATCAATCCCACACAATAGCCCTATCTAAGTACTAACCTGGATACTAGAAGATCCCAGTTCTGTTGGACGAATCTCCAAGCCAGGTATTTACCGACGCGATTGTTCGCTACCGATATGATCACCGATACTGTATCCTGCGGTCGAATCTTCGTCTGGTCCAAACTGAATTGCAAATACCTGCAAGAAAATATAATATACCAGATGTGAAGTCAGTCGACTCATCAATCATTTGTGATCCATCTTCAGAATTCGCTTTCAAACTTACTTATTTAACAAAATGCCATCTTTAGTGGCGGCTAAAGCGTATAAAAGTTTACTTTTTTCCGAAGGCACTTGTGTTTTGTTGTACTGTTCCCAACAATAGTTCCAGTTGTCCTCGTCGCCGCCGACGATACCGGCATGGTAGACTACATCTTTCAAATTCGGATCCAAGCTACAGAAGAAATAGATATAAAGATGACAGAGGTTAATTGTGGAGGCAATTTGAAGTTAGTAAACTTTGAGAGCTAAGAAGATATAGCTTACACAGTGCCTTGAGTTTTCCAGCCTTCGAATAATTCTTTGCCTTTCTTGATGGATGGTTTATGGTCCAATTTGATAGCTATACTCAGCAACAACGACCGCAGATATCTGTAAAGACAAGAAAAATATTGACATCAGATTTGGTTGCGCCAGATGCTAGTTGAACAGTCTAAGCTTAGATTTTAAGATCCATCTCAAACCATCGGTCCTATAGCTAATGTAACAAGTTAAGACTTATTTCTTAGATCATTGGTATGGCTTTGTAACTGGGATCACTTGATGGCAGAACCCCTTTTTTTCTAACAATAGTCTTAAGCTCTCCGAAATGGATTTTACATACATTTTAAGATTATCAGGTTTATCCCTTGGTGCGTCGTACCAGCCGACCTGTCCCATGATACGCGACATCAAATTCAACATGTATTTCTGAAAAATATGACAACATTGAAAAGTAATCAGCAAAAACAGTAACCCCTTCAGGAATACAATGTCCTACACCTGATGTTAGTTTTACAGCCAAAGTAGTTAACAACAGTAAAAGTCCTTTATAACGCCACTGTTGATACCAATGGAAAACTTGGTGTTATAATGAAATTAGCATTATATGGAAGGCTTTTGAGTAAGATTGGGAAAATTTGTTCTCTATGTTGGCATCAAGGGAGCAATGGCATTAAAATTGACTTCGACTGTATTCTTAAAGCCCCTCAAGGCATTAAATTCCTGACTATGGAACTTACCTTATAGAGATCGTAACCATCAGGTAGATCAGCTAGAACTCGATTCAAATAAAGTAGACTGCGTAAGGCAGAATCCCACGGCACGTATTCCTCTTCTTGGAGCAGATAATGCGTTAGATTCAACGCAGTCACTTGATCTAATTGACCAGCTCTGTATAAGAAAATAAGATATTGTTAATGACCCAAGAGAAAAGCAGCCACCTCTTCTCTGGAAGGCAGGAGATAATCATGCTAATATTCATGAAAGTGAACTTTTCAGTCATGAAAGGCAGATGCCTTCTCTCTTTCCAACTATGGCATAAGAGGAGACCTGAGAAGTTTCAGCTTCCAACTAAAAAGGCAAACAAACCTTTCTAGCTAAGAGTATTTGTGCGTACCTGGCCAATGAAAATGAGTCATCTATCAAACCAGCACGATCAGCTGCGCTGAAGACTGTATAATCCGATCGCAGTTGTTCGATAAGTGCCTGCCAGGTGGCGGCGTCGTAGTTTACGCGGTAGAAACCGATTGTGTTTTTGTTAGCTTTGATCCATTTTGCATTTGCCGGAATTTCGAAGGAAGCTTTTGGTAAATAGAAAGAATTTGGGCGATGTAGGTCCATGTAAAATATGAGGTACAATAAACCTCGCCTGACTCTAGCCTGACAAACTGGAACTAGGAAAATTGTTCCCCAATTAAGCAGCAGTCCAAGTTAATGATCAAAAAATTATGTCAGGAAATGATTTTGGTGTCCAAGTTCATTAAAAGTCTGAGTAAGGCGAGGTTCATTGTATCATGTTTAACACATAATATTGTATAGATCAGGAATGTTTCCTACCTGGTCCTCGTTTTAACCAAACTAATGCGGAGTCCGCTGGTTTCTGATCGGTTGAATAAGTCAGGGGCACGTGCCAAGTGTACCTACAAACGAACCGACATATGAACATATATAACAAATTCATAGGTATTCAACGGATTTTCAAAGAATTTCAGGTAAATTTCAATCTCTTTGTGGCTTTAACCCTTTTAGCAATATGGAACCCCATCACGAAAACTTTCTGAGTTCAAGTCCTAAATACAAATGTTCCATTTTCATTCTTAATTTAACTTCTTTGCCAAAAATCCTTCTTTACGTGCAACATCTTTTGAGTTCAATTCCCAAATATAAACGGTAACAGACATCCTATTTTGAACTGATTGCCCTGTACCCTTCACCCTTGACAGCTCAGTCCTGGATATACCTACTCGAATGGTGATTTAAATTCTTTCGATCTTTCCGCGTTGGGGTTCAGGAGGAAGTATTCTTGCGTCGCCTCGATTTTCGCCGCGTTGCGTTTAAGATTAACGACCGGGTATCCCATCTGTAACGTCCACGTGTCCATCACTTCACTAACGTTCACAGCTCCGTTCACCGCCTGAAATCAATAGATCATCTTATAGTTGTAGTGAAGATAACATAATGTTCATATTCATCAAATATAAATCTTTAACAGAATTTGCTTTTATAACTAGAGTTTACATATATGAACGAATTTAATTAATATATAAGATAAAGGACACAGTGCAGGCATAAATGTGGTATAAAAAGTGCCAAATGCTTCAATTACTAGATCACTCTTCCCAGTCACAGATCAAGTTGCACTCAATGATTAATCATATCTTAGAACTTGTTATTTTTGTTTTAAAATTAATCTATCAACTTTAGTTAGGCCAGGGTATGCTTATTCTTCTTCCAAACTAGCAACTTAAAAAAGAAGTTTTATGAAAAATGTGGAATTCCAATATCTATAATCTTAAGTGTTATTACCTCAGTCAATGCCTCCCAGAGATCTTTCGTTTCAGCATTACCGAACTGATGTTGATGTAAATATGACTTCAACCCTTTCTGCATGATGCCTTTACCAAGGAAACCGTCCAACATTCTTATGATCGATGCACCCTGAAATAAATACCGGTTTATATCATAAATACGACAACATTTAACACGGAGACAATTTGATCATTTATAGGGTTTCCATCTTTTCTGGAAGTTTCTATATCTCTTCAACTTCATGATGCCATAGTGGGATTCTTCAACTTGATGATGCCATAGTGGGATTCTTCAATTCGATGATGCCATAGTGGGGTTCTTTAAGGCAGATGATGCCAGTGGAATTGTTCAAGGCGGATGATACCATAGTGGGATTCTTTTTAAGGCGGTCATCTTTTTAGGAAAGGTATCACATCAAGATGATGATGGTAGCCATCACTTAGGGAAGGAAGATTCTTACCTTATCGTAAGAGATCGTGTCGAATATTTCGTTGATTTGCGAAGGATTGTGAACGGGCACCGATATCGGGTGAGAATTACTCAAACTGTCGAGGTTCATTGCCGGCAGGTTGTTATCGATGACAAACTGGTCGAACTGAATTGAAAAGAAGATAAGAAAATAATAACTGCTCTTGATAAGCAGGGGACAGTAAACCATTTTCAGAGACTGTTCCTGGCAATCAGAGGACAGCAAACCATTTTCAGTGACTGTTCTTGACAATCAGGGGACGTAACCACTATCAGAGACTGTTCCTAACAATCAGGGGATGTAACCATTTTCAGAGACTGTTCCTGACAATAAGGGGACAGTTAAAACGTTGCAGAGACATTGTTTATTTTCAAATCACAAAGAACAATCAGGGGGCAGTAATCCATTGTCATAGTCGTTCCTGACAATCAGGGGACAGTAAACCATTGTAAGAGATTACTGTTCTGAGACCATTCGTGATAATCACGGGACTCCAAACCATTAAGAGATTGCTTTTCTGAGAGTTAACTTTGCCTTCTCAGGAGAATAGCACAATCGTGCTTCTCGCCATGGAAACCTACCATATGCCAGGCTTTGTTGACGATATCAGCGCCGATGAATTCTACAAAACTGGCGAAGCCTTCGTTCAACCACAAATCGTTCCACCATTTCATCGTCACCAAATTACCGAACCACTACAATAAAACAACAATGAGATTTATTCATATAACAATCAGGTCGGTTAATTTCAAACTCGACGATTGCGCACACGTACCTGATGGGCTAATTCATGAGCAATCACCACAGCAACGTATTGTTGATCGTGAGCTGACGATTGTTTCGGATCCCACAATATGGTCGTCATACGATACGTGATTAAACCCCAGTTTTCCATCGCACCCGCAGCGAAGTCGGGAATCGCGATCAAATCTGTGAAATAAATCGTTAGTAGAAAGATGTAGAAAGTGTTAGAGTTAAGTCAAGATGCTGATATAAAACAGCCAGATGATCTCACACTTTATGAAGAAAAGACCTTTAAGTTCAAGAGATCACACAGTGACTGCAGTGGCATTTTCTTTTTTTTTTTTTGATAGGGCAGCGATACTTTTCAAAAGCATCCACTATGCTGGAAAATGACTCATAGCAGAACAGTGCACATGTAGGATTTACTTTGGTTGTTTCATCAGTGCCAACTGAAAACTGACAGCCTCTTGCCATTTGCAACAATTGTTTAGCATTGCGTTTCTAATGTAGGGGAACTACAAGCATACTCATAGCTGGCACCTATTCAACATCCTGGAATAACGGGTCTACTCCTCAATGCTGGCAGTCAACCTAAGTTTTCCATTCCAAGTGATCTCATTGTGTTCGAAATGAAGTAGCTGGCAGTCAACGTGTTAATGCCAGTTTTTCATCCCAAATGGTCTCAATTTTACGAAATAAAGTGAGTGGATAGATTACACTAACCTTGTTTGGGAAGCGGGTATTTGATGCCGAAGTATTCGTCATAATGATCGAGGACTTTCGCCGCGGCTTCCAGTGCGAAACGACCTTGTTCTATTAAATGCGGAGGAGTGTAAACGGATACCTTAAAATACAAAACAATCAAGATATTTACTTCAAGTGGGAGAATGATTTCGAGTAGAAATTAGACAAATATAACATGTTATTTCTCTGCAGGGCGAGGAAGAAGTTGACTTATGCTACAGATTATGCCTATCTATCACACACCCTTCTTTTGTAAGCAATAACTTCTCCTTATCTTTCAACAACCTTTCCTTAAATAATCCAGAGGATAATTCTCATGTTGATACCAGTTGTTTAAATTTTCATCCCTTCAAATGCCTTGTCCTATGCCTTTCCCTTCCCATTTCAAATACATTGAAGGAATATTCATTTTGTAACAGCCAAACTCATTCATGACGCAGTAACTTTTTTTCGGTAACCTCTTCTGGCTCCACATTCTTCCCATTTGAATTCAAAAACTGAAAAACCGTTACCTTTCACTGGTCAATCGATAACTTTTCTTACCTTCACGTTCGACTTCGTTGTCGTCGTCAGATGCGCGTAATCGCACACAACAAACGCGACCAGATACGTGCTCATCTTCTCGCTCGTCTCAAAATGGTCGACTTCGAGATCCGCTGCAGCGGTGGCGCTACCGGTCGTGTCACGCTTGTACGGCTCCGTCGATGATTTCGGCATGTTGAACAACGCGATGTGTTTTTTATCGCGAACCATCGACAATTTGAACGTCGCCTTCAACGACGGTTCGTCAAAGCACGGAAACGCGGCGCGCGCATCCGTCGGTTCGAAATGAGTTGTTGCTAGGTACCTGTAACAACAATACAACACTTTGTTAATAGTTACATTACACGATTCTTAACATTTTTCATTGCATTTTGTGACAGAGGACAGATGCAACTTTTCAATGACATGATATTTAAACAGGGCTAAATGCAATAAGATATCTTTTTTAAAAGGAAACCTGGAACAACTGCAAAAGCATAGGTACTTACAAAGCACAGGCGTTCAGTTACCTCATGGGAAACCTAGGACCATATCAGTTGTCAATAAATAATAAAAGATTTGCAGAAGCCACTGCTATGGCTACAAAACATTTCGTTGCACGAATACTGAGAAACTATCAGAGATATCTCTATTAAGAGTTTCCGGTGCCGCTGTGGTACTGGTGAATGCCATGGACGATTAATCATTAATCCCTTCAGCTCCAGTACTTTTATTCCTATACCCCAACAAAAAGGATCTGGGTGGAGTTTCATAGATGAAGGGGCAAAATAATACCTTTGAAATTATTTACCATTGTTTGTAAGATGATTATCATCATAGAACTTTGATTAGAGTTCTATGATATCATCAACGTTGAGGATTTATCCCTAGGGGTAACTTTGATTTTTAAAAGATGTCAAAAAATGCATCAATGATGATTTAAGGTAAGACGTAATGGGACTCAATAATAAAGCAGTGCACTCATTCATTCATTATCTTATGATGAAGCACGATCCATCATCGAGCTATGCACCGTCGTAGAAAATGCCTTTTCTGTTTCCATGGCAATGACACCTGGATCGCGCAGTTAATCTAAATTTATTTGCTGTAGTAATAATAAAATTCTTGTGGCAGTCCCCGGTGATGGTGATGCGCGGCAATGCGCAAGAGCGAGGCTTATCAGCAGGAGTTAGATTGTCTATCCTTGCTTAAGGCACTGAAAACGTAAATTTGTGTCATAGTGGAAGTATGGAGCCATAGAATGAGGTGGACAGATTGAAAAGCTAAATGAAAAAATGAATTTGTGATGTCCAGAAAAACCTCATAATCACATTTCACTCTCAAACTGACATTTTGCTACAGCAGACAATCAATTGGAAATGGAGACTAAAGAGAATGGTGTTAGCAGGTCATATGGGAAAGACATCATAGACCTATACAACTTTGTTAGTTTCTGTAACTGCTATCAGAACTAGTTCATTTTTGAGAATGACATTTGGAATTGGAATGTGAAAGGAATAAACAATTTACTTACAGAATGAAAGGGGGCCATCCATAAAGCTTCCAAACTGATATTGTTTGTGGTAATTTCGACCAGGTCCCCACCGCTGAACTCAAGAGAACCGCAAACTCAGTAGAGTAGCTTAATTAGATCTATGTAGATCCAAAGTAGTAGATCAATCTTCATTATCCCTTTCATCACAAACCCGGTTGTTAGTAATGCCAAGGAAAAATCTCACTTGTTATCAACGTTAGAGGCTATATTTTCAGGGGCTTCCCAAAAAAAACAAACCCATTAGAATAAAAGGGGCCACCCATAAAGCTCTTAAACTGGTTGTTAACCAGGTCATCGACCCCCAAAATCCCGAATGAAACGCACCTTTTTTCGCCCTTTTCCGTTTCGTATGAACTCAAATAAAACCCGGACATTCCGGTCGATAGCTTCGCGTCAAATTCCAAATTGATCGTCAAAACTTCGTTTTTACGCAGTTGCCGCTCGACTTGAATCATGTATTGTTGATTTTTCTCGTTTTCGAGCGTTTTAACGATCGCGATCGGACGATGCATCGCGGACATAACCTCGCGTTTCGTTACGTTCAGTTTATCGACGTGGAATATAATCCAGTCGGTTTCCTCGACGACGCGTACGTTTATACTCTCCTCGCCGCGGAACGTGAACGCCGTCAAATCCGGATGCATCCGAATTTCGTACGACAATGGCACGATCGTCGACGGTAACAGGATCTTGTTCCACGGATACTTTACGCTCGACGTATCCATTCTCTTTGAAGAGTTCGTTTGCAGGTTGATGTTTTTGTTGGTATTGGCAACGGCGCACGGAGACGGGGAACGAGCTAGCGCAGCGATTAGTGCAACAATGACAATTACGAGTCCGACGACGACAGCGATTAGAGCCGCACGACCTTGACTGCAGACAACCTGTTTGCAACGTTCAACCGGCTTCGGTTCGTAATGTGACCTCTTTCCTGCCTGACCTTGACCTGAATAAATAGAAGTTTGAAAATCATCATCATTAATTAAAAATTATCGATATTTATGCATTATTTCCAAAAAATGGTTTCAATTTAGTTTCAAGTTGCAAAAAATTTTTATGCTTTCATTTTTAGTAACAAGTGACTTGAACTTCTTTCTAACTTTCTCAATCAAATATTCCATGAATATCAAAATCTGTACTATTACTGTTAGGAAGCGCAGCAGGACAACTTGTCACAATTTATCCTGCTTTGTAAGTTTCTAATTGTCAGGATCCAGTATCAATGTCAGGCACCACAATCCCTTCATACAAAACTGAATAAAAATTGTGATGCTAGACATGGATACTGGATCCTGACTATTACAAACTATGATCACCATTCTATATCCCTCTCTCCTGGTTGTAGGGTAGCCTAGGGGAAGCCTCCCTAGGAACCCCACTCTGGTTCAGTGTTTCGTTTTTAACTTATTCCAATATCGTTATGGAAGAGAGGACATATTGCATGTGAAATAAATGATCTGTAGAAATGAGGTAATCACTGAATAATAACAATTTAACAATGTCAAAAGAAGAAACGAAAGGAAAACCAGTTGACAAAAAACAGAAGAAAAAGTCTTCCATTCCGATTCCAAAAGGATAAACCCAATCACTTAGCCCATCGATGGCAATTAAGAAATACCCTAAATCATCTCGCTATTTTCAATACCTACTTTAAACAGGTTTCCTTGAAAAGACCAAGAAAGAGAAGAGACGCTATAATGACAATGTGGGGATGTCCTCAATACACCGGGGAATCCCGTTAATGACGTCACATTTTACGCAGTTCAATTCAATCAATGTTTATTGATTATCGATTGTTTACCGATCAATCCAATCCGATCGAATTTTATTGGCACAAATCCGCATTACCCGCTGATTACGAATGAATTTTGGTGTTACATTAAATAAATGATAATCCATTAATAAATTCAAAGTTGGTATCTATCTAATATGGAGAGAACCATCATTTCAAATGCCACTTGAGGCCAACGGCTGACTCCGACTTCCATTGGTGAAAACTTTTGAAAATGTCTATATGATCTAAATCCAAAAACCGGTGGAACTTTGATTTCCCTACGTATTTTTCAATGGTAATGCATGTGAAATTCACTAAGAACCCACTTAAGTGTTGCGGCCGTTCGTGGCAACACTCGAGGGACCAGGACACTTCTATAATGAGTGCTGCGGCAAAGTGACGGACACAATGCTCAGCTCGAAACGTTGACAGCGAGTGTCTTACCAATTTTTCATGGCAAATTAATTAGTCAAGGGTGGATCCGGGAGCCAACTTGGAGGTCTTGTCACCCAAAAGGGCATTTTGATGTCCACAAAGGCAATTAGCGACACTACCACACTAAACATCTTCGTTGACAAACTAGAAGGGCTCCCTCCGGATCCAACCCTGAAAATTGCATTCGTCTAGCAGCACTATCTCGATCTCTGTACATAGCCTCATGCTTTCCGTGAAATAAATTTTGAACTTGAACTTGAAGATGAAGGACACAGGCCTTTTCCGAAACGGTCGATAACATTGAGCATATCTGTTCTAGATACACATTTTCAATAGTAATTTCAATGTTATTATTTACAAAAATGTGCGAAAATAATGTCCCCCACTGCGCAATACGGGCCAGCACTTTATCGATGAACTAAATCATGTTTGACACAAATACTAAACCGCGGCGGGGAAGTTGAAACATCTGCCGCTAAAATTCTATGGTTTATAACTTCATTTGCCAGGTGTTAAATTAATAATTTTCCACACAACATCGGATCGATATTCGCTCATTGTCAACTGTTTCATATTTACTACCCAGATCAGTGTAATGAAGATAAACACGCGAAGTATTATTGAAAATGATCTATAGAAACTCGGATTTATCAGACACGGTTAAAATTGCCCCAAGAATAGAGAGGAGCCATTACAAAGTCCAAGGGCCACAGTTAGAATATGTGACAAGCATTACACATTGAATCAAGATGGACTTGGACTGATTTTTGTTGTGGTGAGATTAGCCATGCAACCAAAATTGGTTATGATTTCAATAATGAATTGGAGCCATTACAAAAAACCCAGGGACAGTTGCACAAAACATCGTAAATTGGATCAAGATGGACTTAGACTGGTTTCATGTTTTGAGATTGAGTGTGAACGAAAATTGGTTATGATTTGAACATTGCTTTAAACTAGCCTCACGTTCTGCTTTTTTTACATTCGATGATGGAGCGAATTAGCTTAGGCCTAGATTGGCATTGAATTTGCAAAATGACAAGCCGATAATTACAGACTTAAATAAAAACCAGCACCAGAAGAAAATGACAGTAGTCTTGTACCATTGTGATGAGGAAATTCATGGACCGTGCGAACTGGTACCAGCAAGTAAAGGTTTCCTCAACGCTCGAGTTTAGTTCGTGGAATGAAAATGAAAGTGATCTTTGTACCGTTTTGATTAGAAAATCCATGGATCGTGAAATGATGCCCCATTAAAGTTTTTCGATGATCGTGGGTGTTACGATTAGATTGGCATGAATTCAATTATATATTTTTGAAAGTTAATCAATCAATCATTCTATTAGATTTACGCCGCGAAGAGTTTCTAGTGTATTTTCCTCCAATCGCCTATGCTGTCACACGACGAGCGCTCCCAGCAGCAGCTGTTGTTGTACCGGTATATACTGATTACAAAACGATAGAGAGACACCGACTGCATTTACGTCAACTACTGATGGAAATCTTGATAAATCACGCGAGACATCAAAACGATATAATATGCGCACGCATGCACGATCGATACGAAATATTACAGTAGATATAAAACATCGCCTAAATCAGATAAATTGGGAACTGTGTCGAAATGCCTCCCCTAATTCATGCCCCCTTACAGAAGTCAGTAACCTGTCTGTGGTTTAGTTTCACGATCGGATATTTTCACAAACCACATAAGCTCATTGGTACAAGCCCGTCCGATTATAAAAAACTTACCACCAACGATTAGGTAACTAACTACTCTTAGGATTTAAGGCCCCGAATAATGCGGACGCTTAATGCTAGGTGTAAGGGTTATGGTTATAGGGTTAGCAGCCTCATTATATGGCTCTGCCACTTAATCTGTCAATCTATTGTTGAGAGGCATCTAACATCGGGGCATCGGATTCTATGACACCATCAACTTTTGAGCAACTGCAGTCCCTGAATTGTATGTGGTAAACTCAATCATCATAGCTTACTGGTTTATATATGTTGAAATGCCGATGTCAGCCCGATGCCAACGATATGAACTCATTTCTTTTCAATGTCTTAGACTACGGCTGATGGCCACCGACTGAGAGGGCAGGGTCTAGGGAACCTGTTTTGCGGTTGAATGATTCTCATATGCATGATATAGTATAATTTCCCAGTCCGAAACGCGCTTCTCATCTTGTATAAGAAGTATTAAACACTGCCCTGATCATGGACATATTAACTAACGGCGATGGTGCGATATATGAGAAAATCTTTCAATTATTTACGGACTTATCTATGCTAATAGTGTTGCCCTTTTTACTGTATGGAATTATCCGGAGGTTTGACGATCGGATATTTACACAGTAAAAATAGCTCTTAGCGCTATCCAATACTAATCGATTAGGTTGCTGAAGAATAGCCAGTTACAGCTTAGAAAATTCATTATAGAGGTTCTTAAATGCAGTTTATTTCACTGAACTGGGACGCGGTTATCTCGGGACTATGATGAACTTAGACAAATATTAAATCATTTTTCTGACTTTCGAACCTATTTCCCGTCCCATCGAGGATCGGCAATAGAATCTACAGCATTTTCTGTTTAAATCGAAGTAAATAATTGGGGAGATTCGGTTCCTTTTTGCAACCGATAGCCCCAAGAAGACAGTGTATATAGATGACGTTCTAGGCTAGACGCAGTCTCGTCACTGGACCGCATTAACTAGAGAACCTGCGACATCCCGATTTCATAGTATCGCTAGAGCATCGGGAATCAATGAAGGAAACCTTCACGTGAGTGATGATGTTGTCGCTGATGATGCATGATGCTTGCACGTTACTGATGAGCATGTTGCCAATGGCGACCGGATGATGCTGTGGAGTATATGGACCCGAGGACTGTTTTATCAGCGTGGTTTGTGTGTTGTGTAGTATTTGGCTGTTGTTGTTGGTAGAAAGCGATAGCCGCGTGTAAAGCAAACCGGTAATTGTGGGGAGATGTATTCGTCATCCGTTTAGACCAAGGTGTGGAACATTGCCCGTCTAAAAAATAGTGAAGCATGATAAAAAATATAACAATGCTTGAAATGCAGGACCAGCCATATTTCAATAAAATTGACACTCGATCTTGGTGGGCCCATATCTACGACCCAGAATCAGAAATAAGGCTTCAATTTAGGAGACCTACCCCTTTCGATTAAAATGCATTCATTATTACTGTGTCGATCGTGCACTTTAGGGCCACAATTCGACAGATGGCCTAGAATCGGAACGAAGGCCTTAGCAAAAATCCAGAAGACCAGTGACTTTCGTTAAACCAGGGCAAATGTGGACTTAACTTGGTCTTCTTGGCTTATTTGTTCCCATCATTGGCGATAAGCGTTTGCAATCGGATAGGCTTGTTGTACCTACGTTTGTGAAAATATTCAATCGTGAAACTGACCGCAGACAGGCTACAGACCTAATATCTTGGTGGTCTTAATTTCTGGGAGGCCCCGAATGAAAACTCGATCCAAGTAGAAGAGCTTAGATCTTAAAAACGGTGTCTGACATTTTGTGAAGTCACAAACATGACTTAACTTGCAGATTATTATATCTCAAGACTCGACTGTGCAACCTGGATACTGACCCAAAACTTGTGCAAAGGCCACACATGAAAATCTTTCCACAGAATAACAATATTCACCTTAAACCAAAACATGAATCGGAAATTAGAAAACAAAACTTGAAAAAAATCATGACGATAAAAGTCACAAGTCCCATGCACGAAAAAAGAAGTATTTGAAACCACATCCAGGAAATGAGAAAGTCGGCAACTTCATCAAAGTAAAAAGGTCAACTCAGATCATCGCGATAAAGATTTCTATGCGTAGGCCAAATACCGGAAATAATGACTCCAAGGAAAGTGTGGTAAGTATTATGAAAACCTGTATCCATGATTGTTCACATTTAAAGATGAGAAAAACCTCCCAGAAAATGTTGCAGATAAAAAAGATGAACTTACGGTTGCGCAAAGGTTGGCTTTCATCTGAAAATATCGTTGTCATAATATGTTATTCGCTCGACCTGATGTACATCAGGGCAAGAATTCTCCAAAGTCAAAACTTGTTCTCAGATATTCAGGGGTATGGGGTGGACGATGTGGTGCTTGTCTGAGGAAGATTACAATTAATAGAAGCTTTCGAACCGGACCATCGAAAGAGAAAGTATAGATATAACCCCTTTTCTGGAAGAGCAATATCATCGAAAAAAGTCAATGTTTCAATATCGAATTTTTCCAACGTTGCAACATATTTATGGATTACGATAAAACTAAACTGTATTAATATGCGCGATAATTCAGCGATTTTATAAAGCTCTCGGGAGCTGCTGACACAGCAGGTGTGCCTATGCTGGCAGCTACCTACATCAGCTACCGAACGTGCTTACGAATTGTTATTAATATTCCAAGTATAATCTGGATTATTCAAATCCAACACAGACAAACGATATGCTTGCTATTCATGCAATACTGCAATGTATTATTGAGTGATTCGATGTATTACCATCAATTCATGTTAATAAAATATGCCGAATTTTACCAAGCTATTCCACGAAAATTAATTATGAAATTCCTTACAACTTACGGAAATTATAAATCATTTGAGCCCAACAACCCTGCAATCTATTATCATTATTTGGAATTCTAATTGAAAGTTCCACGTTTCTGGTTAAGAGAGGCACATCTGATTGTGGAAAGTTTCTCGGGCCTTAACCATTTAGTAGTCCACTTTGAAATTTTTACCAAATTATCTTGTCATCATCTCTAGAATACGAAGCACACTACAGAATAGAAACTACCTACAAACCGCTTACCTTTGGCGTAGTTTAAAAAAAGGAATAGCTAAAATATAATCGTAGTATAGGAGAGCTTAAACATCAAGGAATCGCTTCCTCGTCCGCAATGAACTATATGAATCTGTATCGCACGGTAAAAACGTTATATTATTTTCAACAAATGGCAATCTATATTTTTTTCGCTGCGCTAAACTCTCCAGAATTTGTGTGGCAGCTGCGTGAATTTTGTTATTCAAACCATTTCAAGTGTTTGATTTAATCAAAATCTACTCGATATGGCCAACTTGAACAACAACCTTAAATCAATACACTGCCAAATCGTGAAAATCTTCTTTTTTAAATTACGTCACTTGTCATGTGCAATATAATATATCTATGATGACATCTGTAGATTTTCCCTTCCTAGTTTTACATACATACATATATAGGAAACAACGAATGTTATCGATTTCGAACGGTTTGTCGCACACTATTTATTGAAAAAGTTATCCTAGATTCGAATAAAAGAATGCTCGGTATTAAACCAGTTTGAAATTCACAATTAGATTGGAAAAACTTCCTGGTAGTTTCTTCGTATATGCTTTGTGTATATCTATACCTTACTTGTATTTTGCTAGATGAATTGATTCATGCCTAAAGCACTGATGCATCATGGCGAATGGAAATGCTAATGCTGAAATAGGGACGGAGAAACTTAATTCAATTAGACGATTCTCATGTGGTCACATAGTTTATCACGGGTCTAGGAACTGCGTTTTAAGATAAAAAACAAGCTCGAATAAAGTCCAAGCTCGTGTGAAAATGAACGTGTAAGCTACCGCGGGATAGAACCTTGTTCAAGAAAGAACTGGGCAGCGGTCGATGCCACCAACAATACACAACGTTTAACTTTGTGTCTCTGCTTTATGTGACGTCACACGCAAACAAGACAGACGACAGTGCAGCGCGGCGAAGACAATTTTATTGATTTCTTTTTGTCGAGGAGATACAACAACAACAATAAAGCTCGCAGCTCCTCGCGTGTATGGTGAACCTTACCTGATAGAAACGACACTTCTTCTATCTCATTATCTGACATTCTATTTAAAAATTTTCCAAATCAGAAATAACCGACACGGTATTGTAATAAAATCCGAACGCTACGTTAAGTGCGCGCATTGATTGAGAGTTGTGTAATAATAAAGTTCTTGTCTGTGACTGTTTGTTGTAGAGCAAACCGCTCGCGCACGCCGTGGCTGCTCGCACTGTCTGTCACACGACAACGACGACGCCGACGACGTCGACAGTCAGTTTATTAACGTCCAGATTAGTATCGCGCGCGCGACTGCCGGAATGACAGCAATCCGTTCGCCATCTGGCGGTTGATAGAATCATTACGTTGATAGAATTATTACGCCTTGTCAAGTTACTTTCGTTCTATGTGAGAACTCAAAGGGGCACCACCAAGTGGTTCTCCGAGTAGCTTCTTAGGAGCGGATTCAGGGGATCTGAGACTTGCACAAGTCCATCATCAGGACCGGCACATCCAAAAGGATCTCGATATTTTGTCCAGGCCTTTAAATGCAACGCAATGTCTAACATCACTAATTGAAGCCATCCATAATAGGCCTTTTATCTACTCTAGATCTAATCAATTAAAGTGAATATGAATATTTTAGATCATCACCTTTTTCTTGACCAGTGGTGCCGAAATTTCCCACTGACGTCGACGACTGGTTGAAATCGTCTTTCAATTTTTTCTTTTCCAGTTCCATCGCATGTAGGCCTAGCACGCAGTCTGCATTACAAAAACAACAATACTGTTTGTGTGTTTTCTCTTTGGCCTCTGTGAAAGGGTGGAGCCAGAAAGTTTGGAGGGTGCCGGGGACCAGGATACTGAAGGGCACTTCGCGACGGGCAGCCAACAAAATTTTTGTTGTTCTTCAAGGCTATTTGAAGGCTGCCATGAGGATATAATTCATATATCTTCATAAAATGAAAACAAATTCCTAAAAATGTTGAGCACGTTAAGAGATTTAGGGGGTCATCCAGTCCCCCCTTTGAATCCGCCCTTGCTGTGAAGAAGTTCAAAGGTTTCTGTATCATGATTTAATTATTGATGGTATTCCAAGTTCTCCCTCTGTGGGTGAAAGCGTTTAATCTATACAGATAGATACAAGGTTCTGGATGAAATGTGCCACGAAACCAGAAGAAATTGCCATAAATTTTGAATCGGAATCCCTGAAAATCTTGAATTCGTTATTGAAAAGAACTTACCATTTGAGATTTTATTCTTTTGCGTAGAAAATATCTATCGTGCCCCAATATCATATGATATAATGTTGATCGTATGGAAAATACCTATTGTTCTTAAAGCATGTGACATTTTCGACACTTACGCTTAATCTTAACCTAATATTCTATATTTGCTTTGAGTACCATTTCAGTGACGAGCGACCGTATAGCGCTTGCACATTTTCAATACTTCAAACATGCATCAGTACGGTCTTCTTATACCTTTTGGAATGAGGTACATTTCAAATCCGAACCTGATTATGGCAAAGTTTCGTTCCTTTTCCCATCAACAAGGGGAAAGGGACATCAAACCTGGTAATAATGCCCCGAGTGCAGCGCTCAAAGGGCCGAGGAAAAGCCAAGTTGAAATCAGGGATCAGCATGCCTACATATTCATAATTCAGAAATTTTTGAGTCATGGGCTACTAACCGTTTTATGGTCGGAGACTGAATGACGCCTCTTCCTCGGTCGGGCGAGGAAAAAGCAACCTACGAGTGGGCCCAGAGGAAAATCGGACCTGGCAGAAATGCTCCAGCGAATGCTTTGAGAAACCCAGTTCAAATCAGGGATCAGTATAGCCTTAAAAGTGCCCGTATCAAGTTCAAAATATTACTCACTGTATTCAAGTGTGTAAATGGCTTGGCACCACAGTATTTGCAGGACATTTTGACAAGACCGGAACTAGTCCGAATTACCAGATCAGTTTATTCTGACAATCTTAAGGTACTGCGCACAAAAACTTGCTCTGGTGACAGGGCATTTTCAGTGTGCGGCCCTAAACCGTGGAACAGTCTTCCATCGGAACTAAAGTCTGCCAAATCCGTTGACAGTTTCAAAACCATGTTAAAGTCCTGGCTGTTTAAAGAGCACTTCACCACTGAGGAGATAGCGCTTTGAACGCATATTGTGGAAAGGCGCTATAGTTTAAAAGACACTTTGTTATGTTATGTTATGTTAAAAGTTCTAAATTAAATGATGCACCTGCTTAGCAGTAAAAAAGAAACTTCCAGTTTCTTAAGAGTCCAGTGGTGTGAGAGAATAATGTTGTTACCTTGAATCTCACCCGATCCAAAACTTCCAGCACGAATATATTATATACACTGTTTTTACATCCTCGTTTGTTACCTTATCAAAATGATGATGTGTATTACCGTCGTGCTGGGAACTATAACAGCCACCAGCACACAACCACCTTTCTGTACGGTGATTATGATTCCGGATATATAGTGATCAATTTGAGTGGACCTATTTATATATATAAATATAGATATAGGGTACAATCATGCTTAGCAATTATCTATAATAAAATATATTGGATTCAGGTCGACGGTATAGTATACTGTCGTATTATCCTTAGTCATGCGGCATGCTGCAATTGTAAGGTGGTTCCCCCGGTGGTTCCGCAACTATGAGTTCGATTCGAATATGGTAAGAACTGCTGAAAAAAGTGGAAAGTGTCCTTATTGCAATTCGAACTCACTTGTCACTCAGCATTGGTGACTGTGAATGCTTCAGCATCACACCTTATCCTACTGAAGGGACGCTATCTATTTGATATGTCCCCTACAAACCTGTCGCTCATTTAGCCTTTGAAATCAGAGTATTGCCTCAAAAAATCGAATCAGTATTTCTCTGGCAGAAATGGTAACGAAACACTAAAATTCAGGAACAGTTGGCAGCTTTTCTTAAGCGTAACTTTCTTCAAAGTTGATGGACATACCTGTTTATCGAATGAAGACATTGAGCATCGTTTCAAAAGAAAATCGGGAACAATTACTGGACAAGTCCTTCTTCTTCGTTGTCGATGCCTCAGAAGTGGAAATTGTTTAGAAGCGGACGCGATCGCGAGGCAGCTGTTGCAGTCTTACTGGCGATAATACACTTTACTGTAAATCCTATAGAACACTGGGCGGTCGTTGATAATGATACAATCGCAAAAAATGTTTAATTCACGAATGGCCGTGGATTACAATGGATTTTAATATACCTCGGCTCGACACCTGTTCGATCATCGACCGAGATTTACCACAGCACACGATGAATCGATAATTCAATCGAACAATATTATATTAGAATTCTTTAGTATCATCAACCTAGATCAGTGATATTATTATTACTGACAGCCTAGTAACAACTTACTTATTTTTAATGAATTCAACGATTCAGTAAAATTATGATCAGTTACTAATGACGACCTTCTCATTCTCGATAACTTCAACGATTCAGTGAAATTATGATTAGTAACTAATGACGACCTTCTCATTCTTTATATCTTCGGCCATTCAGTAAAATCATTTATTAATGATGATTTTTTGTTTGATTCTCGATAACTTCAAAATATTGAAATATGTTGAGGGTCAGGGGGTCATATGGAAGCTAAAATCAAAGGCAAACGCGAATGGTCTAAACTTGACCTTTGCGGCACCAGAAAACTGGAACAAACACGAAAAGGACCAGATACAGAAATATAACATCATCAATTCATTTAATAATTCATACAAGTTTTATTCATGTATATATAAGGATCATTTCCCAGTATTATTATTATCGCAGGAACGTTAATTTATGCAAATAGTGCGAGAAATAAATACGTGCTGATTGGTCGATTTACAACAATAAATCACTATGGTGATAGAGAGAACATCTTTTGCCACAGCAACGAGGAGGGATAACAATACGCATGCACCATACTTTTAGGATGTTTATGTACAAAAATATCAATACAATATCCATATAAGCGTTAGCTTTCCCTTCATTACCAGGAAGAATGTTTTACCAAAAACATTACATTTTAATCTTGTACTTGACAAACGTTGGCATTGTGGCAAATCATTTTTTTTTAGGAATAAAATTTCTTTCAAGTTACTAGGTCAACTCTCGATTATCCCCCATTCTCATTTTTCTGCCCAAATATTTTTGAATGCCTGATTAAAGAATTTACTTCATCATCAATTGTGACATCTGCCATCCTCGATTATCAGCCAACAAGACATTTGTCCCAACCATGCGGCATATCAAAATCGAGAGTTGACCATACATTGAATTAGTTCAGCTTTTTTTGGAACGCACTCTTTTTTATTATGTTTATTAGGAGCTAGTCTTTCTTTAAAAATTTACATGCAGTTGGTCAAGCAAAAAACAAGAGCCTATACACTCTTTAAGTGTTAAGTTATGATTCATGGCGACATTTTGGTATCTACCACAAGGGAAAAGTTGGATGGAATGAGAAGTAGATTGCACATACACAGTGATTGATATATCACAAAGGAATCCGAGGTCAGACAGCGGGTAGAATTTCATGAAAAACTGTTAAGAGAAAAAATCTTCAGACTTGGAAGTGACCTGAGCCAATACAAACTCCAGCCTTTTATCATCTGAGACATAACAAATGATGGTTTCTACAAACTTTAATCTTGATGAGCACTGATGTTCAAGTTGAAATCAATATTTTTCACAACTTCTTGGTGATTTTTCTTTATCCTTATAACTTGTCTTCAATTTCAGGCATTCACTTTTCAGAAATATGTAATTTATCAATTTTCTTCTTTTTTCAACAACATCTTGATGGATTCAATTTTTTCGACTCGTCAACTTTTTCACGAAAATTTACCCAACCGCGCGGGACCATACGGCAAACATTTGGAGACTACGACAATACACGTAGCGAAGTCAGTGGAGCAAGAATATGACAGAGCTTGAAGTATTATCCATTTAAAGCTCCAACAGAGTTTGGAGGGATACGATATATTGCAATTCATGCATACATTGTCAACTACAGTCGACTCCTCCTAACTCGAGAATCAGTTCTAAGTTCTCAGCAATGGTTCCAAAATGTGCGTTGAGTTAAGAGGAGTCTGCTGTGTATGTTTGGTGATACATTTAGTGGAGGCCCGTTTCACAAAAATTAAGTTATTCCCTTAGCGTTTCATTCTAGACCTAAACGATAAAATCTACTAGACTTTGTAGTTTCGATGTCAACAAAATACCTCCTTGTTTAAATAAATAGAAGTTGTGATTTCTAGACCTTTTCACAAATTCCAATGATTTAACAGAAGAATAATCCCTTCGACAAAATGGAAATTGCTTCGAGCATCTTTTTGTGAAACTGGGCACCTGTTTCTATAAATATGTATCTATAAATAGTGACAGAATGTACATTTTATATCACAAGTCGTTTAAAAATATGAGAGAATATTTTTTTAATGTATTAACATCTTCGGGGACTGAGGAAACACTTAACAAAATGTCACTTTACACGTATATACTTGCACTCACACATTTGGAATGTACAAAAGGAGAGATATGTTGTAACGTTTTGACAATTATTGGCAATGAATAATAAGGACAAATTATGGTATTATATTATAAGGAGTGAGCAAATGCGCTTTGGTTGCTGGTGAAAATTTAGATTTCAAAATAAAATACCACAATTAATTCAATTGCTTGGACAGTGACAGGATTTAGATTGACTGGACTCGGTTATCTCTGGATCCGGTTCTATACATGTTGGCTTTATTCAGCTCTGAATCTAGTTACGCGGTTGTGTGGGTTAAATTTGACTCTGGATCCAATTCTACAGTTGTGTGGTTTAATTTTAATCAAGATCCAGTTTCGTAGTCATGTCAGTTTAATTTGACTCTAAATCCAGGTCTTCAGTTTTAGATGAGGGATCAACATTTTTTTTTTACTTTTTTGACAACACCGTTTTGACTTAAAAAAGTTTCCTTCTGATAATATTTTGAAACCTAATTCACCACCAGGTGCAAGCTATGTATATAAACAACACATGGCACAGCCACGGATAAATATGCACCTATTGCATTATGTCAGGCCATCAGAAAAATTTAACCACCATACTATACAACATAATTGATTATGCTAATAATAATAATAATAATAATAATAATGATAATAACAATATCAATTTTTCCTATAAGATAGAAAATAAATCAATAACTAACAAATTCACTGTTTATCAATTAACACGTAATAATTAATAACCGATTATTACTAAACTAATTAAAATGGACGATATGACGCATATATAACGTAATCATATATTCTGAATTGTAATATTTGTAATATTTACAGTATAAAACACTACGCAAAAACGACTTTAACACGGTAATACATTGTAATAATACACTGTAATGCATACACGTCTATACACTAAATGTGTAAACATATCCCAATGCAACATTCGAAAAATGAAAATGAACTCATGAGTTTCTTTTTTCGAAATACATTCAACCATTGAAGTTTCATTTCTCCATTCATTCTTTAAACAATATCAAACATGTATCAAAGTGGTGCAAATTTATACAATTTCCTGACAGCCAATAAGAAACCTCCATATTCGAAACTGACCAATAGAAATTCACGCATTTCAATCAGCACGAAATAAACAATTTCGTCTCGCTGTTCAGAAAAATCAAAAAATTTCGCAAAAAGAATTCGAGTTTCAGGCACGGAACGGAGGAAGCAAAAGTGTAAATCAATCTTCGATATTCAGAAAGGAACGTCGAGCAAAAGATGAAAATTCAGTTCTCGGATGAGTTGAACATCATGACTACGCTTAACCCGCAAAAGAAACTGATGCACCGTCAGAAACCAGTGGTTTAGAGTCTCTTCATTGTTTAACTCAAATAAACTTTCACCGTTCGCAATCTTGTTTTTACATAACAGTTTCCATTGTTGTACTAATATACAAACTACATTGAGCTTAGCAACATTTGTGCAGCCAATAGGAAGCGGCCAGTTCAGCGAGCGACCAATGAACGATTGTTTGTCTGTTTATTTAGGGGGGTTAAAAACGAGTTTCGTTGAGGTCGCCGCCGCTCTGTTCGGGAATTTCCGGCAGATTTTTCTGTTGTTGGAAACGTTTTTTCAACGATCGAAGTCGTTGATGTTTTTTTTCATCGCGCTGACGTTTCAGCTCGAGTTTCTTCACGTAGAAAACGTCGTCGCTGAAATACAAGAGACGACAAACAATGAGTAAAATTCCAGAACCTGATATAAGGCTATAAAGAATTGATACCTTGTTTCTCTCATTTCTGCTGAGCTTAAAAGTTGACCAGGCCGTCTATCTACCCTATACATTACCTTATGAAAATCATGATCAAGCTTACCATAACAGACTCAGCAGTTTTATTGCAGTTAAAAATATGACCTGGCCATTTAGGAGAAACAAGTTATCATTTCTTTGCACCTAACTTTAAGACCTTGACAATTTCAATGCATCGTAGCAAATCAAGTCGATTTTGAAATCATACGTAGATTTGAGACGCGTGGAAGCGGCTGCCTCTTCTAGAACATCAATTTGATGTCATAGGGGGATCTACAGAAGCAGCTCCATTTTAACTGGAAGCATTTTAATCAGCACATCAACATGATGTTCAAAGTGGTTTTATGAATGAAGCAGCCATCTTTTTTGGTCACCACATTTAGATTTATGAAAGCTGTCATCTTTTCTGGAATGGTGTGGTGTCTATTTGCTGCCGACGATATCATAGGCAGATTAATGAAGGCTGCCATGTCTAGAAGAGGGTAGAACAGTGTAGCTGTCATTACCTGTGTTAACTAGGTGAGGTGATTGGCGTGGAATTAGTGGATGATATCGGCGACGTCCATGGTTTATTTTTATTGCGTAGTTGATCGTACCTTCATTAGAATTAACAACAAATCATTCATGAATTATCGGATATATCGAGATTTAATTATCTATGGGCTGCATTCGCTGAGGAGTTGGTTAGAGTTAACCAGTTTATAGTTGACATAGTGACAATTAAAAAGTTCGTTGTTACTATGGCATTTATCCGCTGGTTATCTTTAACCAACTTTTGAGCAACTTTAGCCTTCGAGTATTAATAATAGTAATAATAACAATAATTATGATCATTGTAATATCTATATCATCATTAATCAAATTTAGATAATAAAATATATATGATAGGGATAGGAAAATTGATGGGAGCCCGAACAGAGCTTGAAAGGCTGTAAGTGAATTACTATGGATGTTCAGGAGACGCCTTCGGGTAAAATGTAGTAATAAGTTTTAAGGAAAACTCTGATTGAGATTTGAAAGTAAAACATTGTCTGACGCAAATGTATAAAATTTTGACATGACTGAGTTTTCAATTATAATAACATAACATTTTTTGATTGTATAAAGCAGAGTTGGCGGGGTGGGGTGGGGGTTTAATTGATATGGATTATAGTTTTAGAGGATGACTCACCTTTGAACTTGTTCAGGTACATATAGATATTCCATGGGAACGATATCGGAGAGATCTTTTAACGAGTATATGTACTTGATTTTTGAATAAAACTTTGAGCTGTCGATGAAAGCAAAAAGAAGTGGATTCAAATTAAAGATTTAAGTAGATTAATCATGTTTGCTGTCACCATCTTTCTACATAGTTGGAAACAGAGCTTTTACATTGTCAGCCATTACTCAAAAATTGAACAATGGCATTGAGAATGAAGTAGAATTTGTTCGTATTGCCAGCACTATTAAAGAACTGTGTCATTCCAACTGCCACAGTGAAAATATCAATCAACGAATGATAAGGAGCGGCTACAAGATAACTCGTGGCGGCAATGAGGACAGAACCAGAACTACAAGTTAACTTGCAGTGGCAGTGATGGCAGAACTGGAACAATGTAATATTTCCTAGTTAGGAGCAAACTTAACATATAGAATTCTAGATCTACGGTCATTGTTTTTTACCTGATAAATGGTCGAGTCATTAACGTAACTGTTTTGATCCAGAAAGTCGGATGAACTAATAACAAACTTTTCAAATTCTTCCGTAACCTGCAAAGTGAGCAAATAATATTTACAGTTAATGTCATGGAAACAGTGCAATGATGATCCTAGACTTTAAGAATATTTTCCGACCCAAAGCTGCATCACAAGAATTAATGCTCGATTTTGTTTTGAGTGAGGCATAAACATTCATTGAATCACTGCAATAGTTACCTTCTGTCAATCATCTGATAGCACCTTCGCATCCAACCAATCGTTGGCATTTTCGATCGAGGGGTGGAGCCATGGAAGTAGATAATCATGTAGTCATCGGCGACCAACAATTCTAATGTACTTATCACATATCTACAACGAGATGAAACGAACAACGAAATGAAAATCTGTAACATTCGACGCCCGCTTTCGAAACCGATTCTTAAAACTTACAAGAATAAATTATCCATCACGTAGCGGTAGTCATGACGACTACGGTCGGGTAGATAACACGACGCGAAAACGACGATCGCGTTCGCACCATTGCCATAGTAACCGCCGTGTGACAATACGCGTTTATACGGTTCGATGACTTTCATGTCGACTTTGTATTTTTTGTCGGCGATAACGACCGTGCGCCAGTGTCGTTCATTCTCCAGTTCCTCCTCGGCGGTGTATTCGGGTATCGGGGCGACTCCGCCCCCGCCCCCGGGCGTCGTAGGGCTCGACGTTGTCGTGGTTTCGTAGTCTTCCATGTGCGGCGAATCGTCATCGTCATCCCATTCTAGCTCACCTGCAGAGCGGGAGCGGGGAGAGAGTGAGAGAGAGAGAGAGAGAGAGCAGGGAGATAAGTGACAGAGAGAGACCTAGGTTGGTCTGATATCTAAATCGGTGATTTCGAGATTTCTGATATCTAAATTTGAATGATAGATCAACCACAAAATCAAAGAGAGCAGGGAGATGTAGCTCAACCATAAAATAAATCCAAATTACCGGTAAAATCATCTCCGTAATCGAGATCGTCTAAATCGGGAGTTTCCAGGTCGTCTGGAGTGGGGATGTCCTCCATCGCGTCGAGCGTATCAATCGAACTCAAACGTTCTAGACTGCGTTCCTGATCGGCTTCGGTCATCGATGGGAAACGATCGTGCGTGAAATCCATATCGAGATCCGGCATGATTTTCTTCTTCGTCCGAACGTTATTGTTGTTCGTCGTCGTCGGCAACGTGTCTGGACGTGTTGCGGCTGAAAATTTAAGGAAAATACGATATATATCATAACGAATCGATATCTGAAGAGCTTTAAAAATTCTAAAAATAGACTGGATTTGCATAATTTATGTGGGAAGATTTGCATAATGCATGGAATCAATTGACTCTTTTAAAGCAATCTCAAGTTTTTACCAGAGATAAAGGATTTTCAAAGATTCCTTAAATAGACCTGATTTGCATAATTCTTGTGATCAGATTGCATAATTCTGTTAGCAAGACACTTCAAAGCAAACTCTTAAAACCTTTCAGTACTGCCGTGTAGACGCACTCAAGCGGTATGCCTGTCATTCAAAGCACTGGGATAAAATCTTCAAAAATCATCAAATTATCTCTAGCACTTCAGGGTATTAATTAATCAGTTAGCACTGAAATTCGACTGTAAGTTTCCTCACCTTTAGGAGTACTTTCCAGTTCGGCATTGTCGACTTCTGTTACGATGAAATCGCTTGAGTCAAACACACCTTCCTCGCCTTCCATCGAAATCTTCGAACTGTTGATGACGTCTTCGTTTTCATTCATTTTCATCTGTAATGATAGGAAAATTCAAATGTCAACGCAATGTTAAGACAAAGGCAGAAAGGATGACACCACCCTAACCATCCCAAACTACAGTACAGGGATCAGTTGGTTAAAAGTTAATCTGTGGATAGTTGATATAGTGACAATTAAAATTGCATTGTAACCATGGCCCATGGTCTATTTGCCCACCGGTTAACTCCAACCAACATTTGAGCAACTGGCCCCTGCGCATCTGAACCTAAATTCTCTCATGTTCGCTTCATAACTTATAGGACCAGCTCTTCAAAATTAGAACCTGATATTATAGGAGTACCTTACCAGTACCTCAGTACAACCAGAATACTTGAAACTACAAGGGACAGCTTCAAAAGCTCATCAAAGTCTACTCAGAATACTGCTAAGTTGTCAAAAGGGCTGCAAATGTTTTCATTATCAATTCATCATTCATCATTCAACACGGCCCGCAGAGAGTTTATCAAATATTGTCAGTTGTCTTTTTGGTTCCACATTGCTACACCTAGATACCTCGGGAAAAGATCAGCAGGAGATACATGGAAGCAGCCCCATGCCAATATGGCCAAGAAGGCAAAGCGATGGACAAACAGTCTACGGAACCAGCGCTTGAGAAGTGATGTATATGTCCAGAGAGATGTAGACACAGAGAGAGCCACCCGTTATTGGTCCAGGCACGGACGGCAAAATCTCCCACAATACGTCCAGAGATAGAAAGTCTAATTCATCAATATTTGTCCAGGCATTGCAGTTATAGCATATAGAAATGTTAAGGACAAGTATTTCTTGGTTCCCAAACTGCGATATCAATGAGCAAGCAGCAAATATCAATTTCCGACACGGTACAATGTAAAACACATATCACCATATCGGAAAATGATGCATCAGTTATTTTACTCATAGATAACAAGATCGAAGTTGCTACACAACACAAAACCCACCTTCGATGTTAACAGGGCGTCACAGCATGGAATATCGTCGCTAATAATCCGACCGCTGTTTGTTACATCAAACAACTGATCATCATCGTCACTGTTGCGTGTATTGTACACTATTACCATAGCGACACAAACTCTCTCTCCGTAAGCTGAGAGATTCGAGACTAATAACTTTAGTCGTCAGGTGAAACACGCGCTGAATCTAAATCTGGATTTCGTTTCGGAAGAAATTGATGAATCCGAAATGAAAACTAATCGAAAGGCTGACAATGGAGAGGCACAAATTGTCCAATAATTCCACTTTGAATCACAAAGTTTTTACGAAATGAGTTTAATCATGGTCTGTGCTTGAGGTTCACAATAAAATCATACACTAACCATACGTTTTTATCTGATGAGATTTAAATCACTAATACCATTGATAAGGTCACTCACTAACTACAGTCCAGTATCCAGAGATTAGTTGTGATATTTAGTTCCAAGCGTTATCAGTGAACGTAAATGCTATTACAATACAATAGCTACGATATCCACAATAATTCTCACAATTCAACCGATGCTTTGTAAAATATAGATTCCAAACGCAAATTTCTCTCCAGAGCGCAAGTCGATAGCTTGGGCTGTGCATCAATAATGAGAGGATATTATCATCGGAGCTGGGTGGGGACATGTAGAGAGAGAACTAGTGGATGAGTCATTTTTACCGCCAGCTTACAGGTGAACGTGTGACACACATGTTCACAGCAGTGACATGTTACATGTCACAGTGCTTGCCTGCGTTTACTATGAACAGCTGTTTCAATGTTTATAAACTGTCCTGAGTGTCATTCATATAACAGCAACACTACAGCGTCTCATTGAGTGGATCGTTCAAATACTGATTCAGTGGTTTTTGATTGCACACTTTCAATTCAAACAAACAAAAATATTTTCATCGCTATTTTCCAATGTACAATTGCAGCTTGACTATGATTGAGTACCGGACATACAAGGACCATATCACAGCATTCTGTCCACAGGGTACTGGGCAGGAGGCCTCAGTGGCAACTATGAGCTCTCTGTCCATCGGATTCTATCTTCAGGACAGGTGTCCAATGGAGCAGCTCAAAGGGGCAGCTCTATCTATCTATCTGATCCTACTGCTGTGCAGAGGAGACCACGGGTGTAGCCATGAGATTCCTATCAGACTCAGAATCATGTAGGATGGAATGAATGAATGAGAGCATCCACAAGCTCCCTGTTTAATGGATACAGTCTGCTTTGGTTCCAGCTAGTTGGCAAAGACAACAGAAGGCTTTCATGGTTTGAGTATTTGCAAACATTTCCCAAAACAGGAAAATGCAGATACTGACCGCATCTTTGTCGGGCTTTTTTAAATTCCGTTCAGCTACAGAAATTAATGAATGCAAGAGGAGTTTATTTAGAAGGCCGACTATTCCCTGATTCGACTTTTGTAGAAGGCTGGATACCATGGCAACGAGAGGATATACAGACAGACTGAGCGATGGAGCGATGAGAAAACGCCCAAAGACTTCGATGAAGATTATCACATATATCAATATCAACGCAAATATGAATTCATGAATATTAGAGACGAAATAAGTGATATTATCAAGATCAGACATGAGATTGAGAACCTTCCTTATCATTAATGACCAAAGTGCCAGCATTGAAATAAATATCAACATGTGATTGAACTTGAAATTATGTCTATATAAATATTGCCTGTAGAATTCACTAGGGTAAGATTCAATTAGTCCCAGGTGATATCATGTCGTTGTGCTGACATAAATACAATATGCCAACGATAGGAAATCCAATACATATCTAATACAATTACGTTAACTTTATTTTGTAAAGGACAGATACATATCAAGATATGTTGCTACTTACATGCTCATAATACCTGAAGTTATATCTCTTCGAAAATAAAAGTATTCAAATTTACCTCATCTGAAGAAACATGTAGCATTTCTGAGTTCTCAACAACAAGACGAAGCCAGACAAAATAAACTCGATTCAATCAGCAAAACCTAGAACTACTTTTGTTCTATCCTCTTCAGGTTCCTGGTGTGAATTAGCTACCCCTACTATTGTAACTATACCGGTAACTGTCTTTTTCAATAAGAAAAAAAATAATAACATTGTTTGCATTGATATTGTGGGTTTCTCTTAAGGATATGCCTACAACAAGTGTCAAAATATGCTAAACCATGGAAGGAAACAAACTATATAATCTAGTTTATATGTCCATGACCAAACCAATCATTTCCAAGTCAATCATGCTCTTACAAGTTAAGTAACGACATTGCATGTCAATAGCGCCATGCGAGATCAGTAGTGGTTAATTAATAAACCATGTCCTACCGAATTAAGCATTGTTATGTTATACGCTCAGCTGGTCGACAATTACTTCTTGGGAACCCCGCCAGACTTTCAGTTTCATAATAGAAAGTCAGACCACTCATATCAAACTACTAATATATACATGACCCTGCCTAATAACACTAACAATCAGAATAGAATTTCACAATGCGTAATAGGGCCCTCCACCCTGAGTAGTTGGTGGCTTCTGTGGTTCCTATGACTGCCGTGTGGCCTATTGACGTATTGTTAAAAAGACAATTTGTTGATTCCTCACAGCTATGGAAACTTGTATTTTGTGTAGGCCTATGTCAACTCTTTTTAATACGGCATATAGCATTCATCAGCTTTTGATATCAAAGAATTCCTATTTCATTAGCCAGCTAGATGTTTTTTTCAGGCAAAATATAATATAACTCAGCCTCTTATTCAATGCGGATGTCCTTTTTCTAACTTGATAACCACTTGATTGGATACAGTTCCCAAGACAATATCACCTAGCGGCAACCTATGTTGAAGTAGGCCAACCATATGGTACAAGAATGGATGTTCCAACATCAAGTCTGCATCAAATACCAGTACCGGTACCTGACAGAAAGGTACCAAATATTGGGGCACGGCCTGACTTTTAGATGCCACCAATGCTTAGCGTGAGATTTGACTTCAATGTTTTTTCCGAATAATTTCAAAAGCATAGAAAAGCAGAGAAGTAAGTAGGCCTACCTTTATATTATGTACAGTAAAAACTGTGTTTATGAAAATATGAAATTACAAAAATCTGTGATTGTATATACACCTAGATTTCAGCTTGTTTTATAGTTATGTAGTGAGAATGCAATACTTGTTGTCTCACTACAGCAAACCACTGAACCAGGTATATGCACCATATAAGACTAAAAAATGATAGCTTGTTTCTCCTAATCGGCAGGGGGTCATTTTATGAACTGATGTAAAATTTGTGATCAGTTCATTTCTATAACTGTCGAGTCTGTTATTGTTAGCTTGATCATGATTTTTGAAAAAGTAATATACAGGGTAGATAGGCGGCCGACCGGTCAAATTTTAAGCTCAGCAGAAATGAGCGAAACAAGGTACCTATCTGTACGAGTGAGCACTTACAAGAACTTCTACCTGAATGCTAAATGCGAGCCTATTGTGACTGTTCTACTTGCTGAGAAACAAGGTATCAATTTGTTTTAGCCTAAAGCTTTTCATATGCAGGAAAAGTTCAGTTTTTTGAAGATCAAAAGCTGTCAACATAAGCTCCACTACTTCCCAGCAACTTTTATTTTCAGCCAATAGCTGTCAACATAAGTTCCACTTCTTCGCAGCAAATTAGTACAGCATGAATGTCAAAATGTTATCACAGAATGAGGACAAAACAAGTCTACATTTATAAGTTTCACTTTTACTCTTGGGTAACCCTTATGTCAAAATGCTTTGTAAAGTACTTCGTTGCAGTGCTATTTATATACAAGAATTAGGCCAACACATGTGTTTCAGGCTCAGACAAATACTATAACGCACATACAGATAGATAGGAGTTGTTAGAAGAAAGTTCTTATTCGGAACACGAAAATATGGTCTCCACGAAACATTGCTGTTACGGTATTTGTAACAGCGACTCCAGGTACGATTACCGACCGCACATGCAAGGAGTTAGATTCATACCATTCCCGAAACCGAAAAGGTATCCGGCTAAATGTGAAAGATGGTTAAAGGCTTGCGGACGTCCCAAAGAGGATTTCAACGCGAACAAAGTCACGAGGAACACCTATATTTGTTCGAAACATTTCGTTGGACAAAACGGGCCCACGGAGGAAAATCCGGATCCAATACCCGCTACAGCATGTCGCGAACAAGTATGTAGAAATTCTTTCATTTTCAAACGAATCTAATACCGGTATTATTCAAGTATACAGCTATTTTACGATACAGCTGACACAGTAGATCAAAATGATAGGTCCGACTTTTAGACAATATATCTCTTATTTGTTTATAAAGATAATTTGTAGTTATCCAAGTTCTGACAAAAGTTTATATTCAGTGTTTTTCTGTAGAATTTTAGAGGAGCTGCATTGATTGTATTACATTATGGCTGCTGAACTAGCAAGGCTTTCAATTCCCCCCCCCCAAAATACTGAAACTTCAGCTTAATTTGTGTGTAATCTTCTATTTCTGGTAGGGGCAGCAGATATTTCATAAGGGGTGGCTGATTTTCAGAGAGTTGAACTGTAAAAATGAAAGGGGTGGCCGTCCCTCTAAAACCTGAACTAATCTTTTCTTTATCTCTTGATAAAAGATTTCGGTACAAAACAATTATCAGCACTGATAGAATATTGACATGTACTCTGGTAGGGGCAGCAGATTTTCATAAGGGGTGGCTGATTTCCAGAGGGGTGGATGTAAAAATGAAAGGGGTGGCCGCGCTTCAAAAACATGTTGTGGAGAACAATACTTTGATATTCTAAGTAGAAAAAATCAGCCGTATTAAATTTTGGCAAAGTAATAATCTATCTTGTTTTACTTGAAGGTCGAAGCATTTAATTGTCGCAAACGAAAGGCACCAACAGCGCGAAAATCAGTTAACAATAAAAAACGTTTGGACGCGGCTGAAACTTTAGTGAATTTAGCTGATTATTTCCCGAATAATCACAGCACTATTCGTGAACTGCCGTCTACGTCTGGTTTCGAAGCTGATCGAAAATTAGACAGTAAGTCATTTTTTAAGGATGCGGAGACTCAAACTGAAACTCAGTGCAAATGCCGCGTTGGAATCTGCTACAGCGACACATCTTGTCAGACCGCAATTTCATACCCTCCGGTTCATGACGAACTTTCTTTGCAAGTCAAAATCGAACCGTTGGATTCGTGCGACGAAATAAACGCATCGGCAGATTGGGAAGAACCGGACAATACGTTGTCGTTGTCGTGGGATACGTTCGTAAAACTTGAGGACGTAAAAAACGAGGTTGAATGATATTCTGGTAGCGGACATAAATTTTCAAACCTCAAGTGGACATTTTCAAACCTGTCTAAAGATAATGACTGTCTCTAATAAAACTCTCTTCGGCCAAGAGTCAATCTACTCTCTTCATCAATCTACTTATTTGTTATACATTTTATTTGTAATTATGATTGATGATGAAATAAATTACATTATATTACAAAGATAATACAGTAAATCTTGCCTTAAATATTCATGTCAGGACTTTTGATGAACATGGACAAAAACGATATCATTGTTCTGATTTCCTTACATATTTTTCCTATCCTAAACTCAGATGTCACTCAGACCAATTTTTCTGGTCTAAGTGTTGTGACTTAGGCGAGGTTAACTGTACTACATATAAGTAGTAGAAATAAATAGATTACGCATTTAGAACACAATTTAACTGTAGACCTAGGTATAGTTAGTTAGTTAGTCAGTTAGTTGACCTATTGTTAACACCCGAGTCAGATCAGTTAATTCAAATATCATACCAATGACTTTTCCCAGGGCCTACAGTAGTTAGACTTATCTAAACTATTTGTTTACTTTATCTTTTTTTAAATCTCAATGCTGGTCTTTTGGCTTCCTGGTGAATGATTTTTCTTCATTAAATAGTTTTGGAACAGAGGTTCTGGTGTCTTTAATGCAAAATTCAAGGTGAACTCGGTCAATGTGGTACTGCATGCTTAATAATCAGCAGATTGCAGATTATTTTTGAATAATATTCTAATATCTTTTTTTTGGAAAAATAAAAATATCGTACGCAGTACTACTGAAATACGCAATGACACTATAGCTAACTTACCTATATTCTACAGGTGCGAAGTCACATACACTTCAGGGGAAAAAACTTCCGAAAATAAATCTTCAATACTATATACACGCTAAATAATAATCCTGAAATCTCCTTCGGTTTTGGACGGAAACATGAAATGATAATCCCATAAGTAACTAATCCATTTTAAATATAAATCCCTGCGATGTGAGCAAGAAATAAACTTTTTTGCTATATATCCTATGCGAGTAGTGTTTTGTATTATAGCGATAACAATGTAGACTGAACTAGCATTGCCTTTACCAGGTGGAATAGGCCATTCATTCAATAGCGTTCTGAAGGGGTGGCAGAATAACTCTACACTTTATATACTATAAATATAGATTTAATATAAATATATTCGTTATTCGGCGAAAGTAGAAACGTAGCTGGGAAAAAGTTCACGTTTTCGATCGTATGCGTTTCTGCAAGTGTCTATTGACGAAAAAGAAATTTGTCGAGACATAAATTCAAAATTCCCGAAACAAGAATTCTTTTATTGCTTTCGTTGTAAATAGAAATATTTAGCGTTCTTTTCATAGAAAGAATGTGGAAACAATTGCGTAACAATCCATTCCTGAACTGGCGCTAAAAATATCTCTTAGTTCATAAGTTTGCTTGACAAACAGGAAGGACTAAGTTAGACAAATTAAATATCTGTCAATTATAGATGAAATCCAATGAAAGAGAAATTTATTGAAACAAAAAACCACAAAGTTTTGGCTGTTGACTAACAGCCATCATCAGGGCGATTGACCAAAAACAGAATGTTGATTGAAGTATCTAAACTCATAGTATATTACATAAGCAGTGACTATGGTTCAGAAACTGATATGAAATGTGGTTTCATTTTGAGAAATCTTTTCTCAATCATTTAATCCCAGTGTGTGACTTCTCTATACAACTGATAACTTATGATTTTTCAAAATATTTCACTCGATCTTCTTATCTACCTATAACTTGTGGATCGACTAGGTTTAAAGACCAGTTTTAAACTTCAATCATAACTCACATGGATGTGAATGAATCAATTTGCAGGGTGTAAATTTTGCAATAAAACAAGTCTGGAAAAAAGATCCTCTTCCCGGAAAGTTGTAAGACAAAATAGATCTCCATGTGGCAAATCAGTAAATGAAGCCTTTCAAACAAGTGGGTTTAAAGATTGGTTTGGAAAATAAATTTGCAGGGGGAATCCTGGTCTTTGGAAAAGAAAACAGGTCTGAAACAAATGGGTCCTCTTCGAAGAAGGTTAAGAGAGAGAGAATACAGATCCTTGTGGCAAATCAGAAAATAGAGATCCCTGCAAGAGGCACTAAAGTAAAATGCAAGGACGAATTCATCCGATTTTCAAGGAAAACATGGATGAGTGGAGCAGAAAAATTTCTAGGCCTAAAATGTTACAATACATCCATTTTTTCATTGACTCAAGTATTGATTAAGTAACATTCTTGAGTTTTCCAGGTTTTTTTTGGTAAAATTTGTCAAATTCCCAGAGTTTTCCCTGATTTTATCTAGATTTTTCAGATTCCGTGAGTTTTCCAGGTTTTTTTTGGTAAAATTTGTCAAATTCCCAGAGTTTTCCCTGATTTTATCTAGATTTTTCAGATTCCCTGAGTTTTCCAGGTCAGTGGCGCCACCCTAGTGAATGGAGGCTATTCTATCGAATGAAAAACTTATTAACATTCTTTACCTTCTTAGGATCCGTTTCTTCGTAAAGTTTATCAGCCTTATCCAACAATCGGCGATCGACTGCGTAACCTTTGGCGACACCGCTGCTTTCGTCCTCTTCGGGAATTCCCTCCGGGAATGTCGTCCTCGACGACGGGTCGACGTCTCCGTCGTCGAACGAGTCGACCTGGATACTGATCTGACCGGCGGACGTGAAAAATATCTCGCGTTTACTTTTAACGTCGGTCGGCGCGTGTCGACTCATATCGCCCCCGGCGTCGAGCGTCGGTTTCGATTGTTGGACGCGATCGCGTTTTTTCGTAAGACGATGAACAGTCCAGCCGTCGACATTCTCGACGACGATCTCACGTTTACGCGCGGCGGCCGCTCTCCGAGCCGAACGCTCCGATTTACTCTCCGGTTTAAAACCGAACTTTCTCGTCGTCGTCGACGATTTCTCGATGCTGTGACGTTTACGATGCGGTTTCGGCGGCGTCGGATGAACCTCCTCCGCGCGACCTTGAGGATCGTCGGTCTGTTCGGATTCCTCGATTTGACGCAGACGACGTTCCCGTCTCGCCGCTTTACGTAGTTTACGCTCGTGTTTGTATAACTCACTCCGCGATATTTCACCCTCCGTCGATTTCCTGCGTTCTTCTTCCGATTCGTTTTTCGACTTTTGTTGTAAAATGTTGCGATCGACGAGGGCTCCGCGGATACGACTAACGATCGACCAGTTGTTGCCCGTCGCTGACGAGTTTCTATCTTTATCGCTTGTATCTACGACGACAGCTGTTGTAGCCGTTGCTAGGAGATGATCGTCTTCTCGGGAACATCTGTCGCCATCGATTGCGTCAACAATGTTTCTGTTTATTTTATTATCGATCGTGAATCTATCGCCTCCTCGGTCAGTTGTCGGCGAGGAGGACGACATATTCCCGCAGCCGTTGTTACCAGGCGACAAATTCATCGCATGATTGTTGATCGCTCGTAACCGTAGCAACTCGGCACTGCCGTTTTCCCCGTCATCGTAGACGGACTCGACGTCGGCGTCGTAGCTAAATCGAACGTTCAAATGTCGATCGGACGGAAATTCCAAGATGTCCGAACATCGGGAGCTCGATCGACTGGTTTTCTGGTCGACAACGTAGAGACTGTCCTCGTCGATTCGCTGCGGCATGACGGGTAAACTCGGCGAGTCAAGGCTACTCGTACCGGTGCTGCCCCCGTGAGATGACAACGATCGTAATCGCGATAGAAACGATGCCTCGCGTAATTCGGGCTTCGAATCCGAACGTTTATCGTAATCGGGACTTTTCACGCTCATTGCTGCCGTAGCCGTGGTAACGCCGCTGTGCTTACCGCCACTTTTCAATTTCGAAAAGAACGAAACTTCGCGATCGTTGTTCTCGGAATCGCCGATGTTATCGTCGTAGTGAAACACACTCGACGCCACCGAGTCCGTGCTGTCCATTTTTTTGATACTCGCGATTCGCGAAAAGAACCACGGACTGCGTTCATTGTTACCATTGTTGCTATTGACGATACGATCGGCCTTACAGTTCGCGTCGAGACTTTCTCCGATTTTTCCACCTTCGCACGATTTAAAAACGGCCGTCGGTGAATTTACGATATCGTCGGCCGTCGATATTTTCTTTGCGTTGGCTCTCTCGTCGTCGGGGTCGACAGCCGACTTTTTACACATAAACCGCGAAAATACGGACGACTTCCCTGTCTCTTCCGGTTCGTCATTCGCATTTGTCGTCGATAGCAACGATGAGTACTCTTGCGCCGCGTCCGACTCGTTCGGAGTCATCGTCGTGGATGCGAGTTCTTGCGACGACGTGCCGTTGCGTTTCAAACCGAATCCGGTGATTCGCGAAAATAGCGACGGTTTCTCGGTGACGTATTCCTCCTCGCTGTCGAACGAATAATCGCTACGATCCTCGGTGCTGCGCCCTGTTATCAGCGAGAAGAACGACAGTTTACCATCGCTCGATTTCACCGGAGGTGAACGCGATTTCGGCGATTTAATGGGCGCCTCATTGTTGTCGGATGATTTATTCGCGAGGAATCGCGATAAGAACGACGACCCTTCCGGTTGCGATTTGGGCGATATTTTTTCTACGTTTGTCGTCTGCTCGAGACCGATCGACTCGGTGCAGTCCGCGGACGTCTTCTCCGTCAAACTCTTTCCGATTATGCGACCGAAAAATGAAGAATCAGTTTTCGGGCTCGAGGAAGCATCTTCGTCATCTTCCGCTTCGGGACAATCAAGTTCGTTGGTTACCTTAACGACATCTTCATTAACGCGCTTCGTACTCTGCTCGCTAGATGGCACTTTTGCGTATTGATTCAACTTTTCCGCTTTTGCGCGTAGATTAAAGAAGAACAACGATTTTGATTTCGGAGAATCGTCTTCACCGACGGTGGCGCCATCTTCTTCCTCTTCGACTTCGTCCATTTCCGTCGATTCGTCGACTTCCCGCGCGGCGATCGAATCGCGGAATCCGGTGAACATCGATTCGAATCCTTTAACGAATCGATTTCCGATGCTGACTCCGCTCGATTTAACGATCGGCGTCCCGGGAACGCGATACTGAGCCGGATCGAAGTCCGAATGAACGCGTCCGTGCGATACGACGTCCGAACTGGAGACGCCGATTTCCTCGGTCTCGTCTGCGAACGTCACCGATCCTCGTTTGCGTGTGTCATCGATGCTGATCCTCAACGCGCTTTTCGCGCACGTCTCCTTCCGCGACGGATCTGACGATTTACGACTCGCGCGATCGTCGAAACTCTTCCCGCTCATCTGACGTCGTTTATCGATCTCTTTTTTCAACTCGCTGCCGCCCTTACTCGACGAGCCGTCCGAATTCCTGCGTCCAACGACGTCATCAGGCTGCGAACCGCGACGCTTCCCGGGGATCAGAGCGCCATCTAGCAGCAACTCGTGTAATTCCGATTGACTTAGTCGACGTATACCGCCGCCGCCGTTGATGTCGCCGCCATCTTTGGAATTTCGTCTCGGTTCATCTTGCGAATCGTGTGACGCTCTCAGCTGCTCCTGTCGAATATCGATGCTGTCTTTACTCGATCGTCTTAATCGATCTTTGCGGGTTCTTTTCATCGGTTCTTTCTTCATCTCTGTCGCCCGTACGCTCTTCCGACCCGCGCCGCCCGTTTTTTCCGTTTCTCGACGTGTTTTCTCCGACTGAACGCGAACGAGCTTCCGTCCGATGTTCAGTTCATCGTCGTCGTCACCGCAACAATCATCCTCGATGATTCCCGATTCGCGTCGCATCTGTTTAAAACTAGTGCTCTCGACGATCTCTAAACTGGCGCTGGTTGCAAACGACCGGTCCGGCGATGAAACAATGTCCATGTTACCGTGCAACGGGTCACACGACGATAGATAATCGGTTTCGAGTGTCGTCGATGGCAAATCTAAACTCAACGAACTGGCTCGACTAATCTCGATCAACGCGTTGCGCCAATTCTCGCCTTTCTCGGCCAATGATCCGATATCGTAACCCTGCGTCACTAAATTCGGTACGAAATCAACGAGACTTTGTTCGATGAATTCTCGCGCGTAAATCGCAGCCTGTTCGTCGCACGTCTCCTCGTATTCGTCGCGTGTTTCCACGATTATCGAATCGACGATATCATTGATAATCTCGATTTGATACGTTTGATGCGCCTGTTGGATGATCTCGTTGACGAAGTCGTACGCGCACGTCGTCAACAGGCGGTCGCTAACGACCACGGGCGATGAAGTCTCCATCTCGCCGCTCTGTGATCGAAGGCGTTGGAATTCGTCCAAACTCGATTCGACCGACGTTTGTTCCGTGCAATTTTGATTGAGAATGTTGACGCTTTCTTGCAAAACGTCGTCGACGAACTGCATAGCAATCGCCTCCTCAGACGCGGCCGCCTGCCGATTGGTCGATTCGCAACAATCGTAAATATTCACCGATTGATCGCCGCGACGACGACAAACCTCCGCTATCACCGTCGTAGATGACAACGCGTCGTTAACGGTATTGTTGGCGATTTCGCTGGTTCGTTCTTTCAAAACGTCGACGGCGTCTTCGATGAGTTTATTGACGAAAAACGCCGAGAAATTAAAAATCTGTTCGTCGTCCGTGAGACTGTCGTCAAAATAATACGTATCGTCAAAAACGTGGACCTCGCGAAGACGACACGACGATAACGTCGCCCCTGACGACGATGATGCGTATTGTTGCTGTAAGTCGGCGAGATCGACGAGCGAACACGTGTTACTGCCGATCGACGACAGATCCTCGTCGCTGATGTCGCAATCGGACGCCGTGACGACTGAAGCTTGTTGCTGATCGCGTATGAATCGTACCCGCGACGCTGGCAGCGCCGCCTGCTGGTTCGAATCATGAACTATATCTCTAGCGATATCATGCGCGACGTAATTCCCATCACCTAACATCATCAGTTTATACGTTGTTGTCGCCGCGGCGTCCATTGTTGGCGGTTTTACATAATACTTCTTACGGCAAATACTGACAGCTTGGTCGATGATGTCATCGATGTAACTTTGAACGGTTGTTAGGAATTCCGGATCTTCGTTGTCGGCGGCGATTTGAGAATAACGGTATACGCGTGGTCGATGGCGTTGCCTATTCGGTGGTGGTGGTGGCGCCGCTGTACATGTCGTCGCGTTCAGCTTCGAATGGCGTTTCAAACACGATGGACATTTCCGGCGTTGTCGACGTCGTTGTTGCTCGGTAACTGTCATCTCGGCGATGTTCGCTAGGTTACGTTTATCGGGAATTCTCTCATCTCTTCGAACGTCGTGCGTTAATTTCTCCCAATTTTCAGTCGTTCTATCGCTACGTCGACGCTCGTCTGCATTGCCATCGGTTACTCGCTCGACTACAGTTGCTATGGTTCTACCGACTAAATGAGCCCGGGATGATGCTGTCCCTCGTTGCTCTGTGTCGACGTGCTTTGCTAGAATGCACCACAATCGAGTCATATCCTGTTTTCCGAACTCGGCCGTCTCCGGATCCACGTCCTTGAGATCATCCGTTCCTTCGTGAACGACTTCTTCGTTTACTTCTCGCGCCACCTGGTGACCGATTACTTCACCAGTAGAGCATTCCTCGGCGAGGTGCTTCCCCAGTTTACCCCAGCGCGTTCCGATTTGCTCCGGTTGCGTTTCGGCTCGTTGTTTTCCCGTGAAACTCTCGACGATTTCTAAACTCGATTCACGACGAATTTTGTCGATGATTTTGTCAGTGTCGATCGGTCGATTCTTCTTGGTGTCGTCGGATAGATGTTCCCCGAGTGTTGCCCAGCGCGGAGTCGCGTATTTCGACGGGCCTTTTTCGAAACTTTGCCCGGCGAATTCTCGTATGATCTTTATTGTCGTCTTCGATTTAGTCTTCTGCGCCGGTTCATCATCTTCGACGGTGTTGGACTGCGAAACGCCCTTCGAAAGCCGATCCCAATCTTCGTCGTAATCTCGACCGCTGCACGACTTCAATTTCTGCTCGTCATCTGCAGCGAGGTCATTTCCAAAAATATCTGTAACCACAGCGAAATTTGGACACGACTCCGAGCGCTCTTTGACGTCGAGTTCCTCGTCGTAGCTGGCGCTTCGTTCGGGAACGAGGAGGCGTCCGAGGTGATCCCATCGGTCTCGCGTACGGATATTCGGAATTTCTAACGGATTCGCACGCGGACGCTCGCTCTGCGCGAATATCTGATCACCACCAGGTGGCGTTCCCATCACCCCGCAATTCGATAGATCGTTCCACGAACTTGCTAAACCCGTTGATGATATGTTGATATTCAACGAGTCCATCTTCGATACTTCTGGTTCTGGTTGCATCGCTTTCTTGATGCACAGTTGTAATTTCAAAGCATCGGCATCGATGGCGCCATCTATTGAATCCTGGCGTAGTTTACGTATGACTTCTTCTGGGTCAAAGTTCGGCCCATCGCGTTCATTCGTCAGGTTATTCAAACTGTTCTGCGGAGTCATGGGTTCGCAGTCTGTGTCACACAGAATACCGAGGTGGAGTTTCTTCTGGCGCACCTCCTCAAGTAGATATGCATTTTTGATGCACGGTAGCTCCCCCTGCGACGCGTGAAGTTGCGTCGGATCCGCAAAACTCGTCTGAGGCGTCAACGTACGGTGACATTCGTCTTTTTCATTGTCGTCCTGGACGACTTCGGCGCTTCGTCGCAGAGCTTTCGACAACGCGGAGGAGCGCTCTTTACGTCGCATATCGAACGTGTCTTTCAACGAGCGTTCCCACGAATTTTTCAAAATTCCCATCGGTTTCCGGTCCGGCGCAACGGTGGCGCTAGTAGCATCGGCGGCTTTGTTGTCATCGTCGGTGTTGTCGATCGGAAACGCGGCGAATTTCGATTCGGATTTCAAACAATGCGGCGAGTTGCAATAATCGTCTTCTTCTTCGAGAACATCGCTGAGATATTTCTGCAGAATCTTTCGCTTCTGTTCGACGTTGATCAGTTGATCGATGTTCGTCAGTTCGGGCATGCCGTGTTGCTGCATGAAATACTCGAATTTCTTATCGACGAGACTCGCGCTTTCGACCATCGTATTATCGAACGCCGCGAACAAATCGACGCCGTCCGGACCGGCGACCCATTCGCGCAACTCGCGTAATTCAGAGATTTTCTGATTCCGTTCTTTCGCTTGTTCTTTCATTTCGTGGTCGCTGAGCATGCTCCCAGTTCGGAGAAACTTTGCCGATTTCGCCGCGCGATCGTCGTCGGGGCCGACGCCCCCGAGACGCATTCCTCCCAATTCGTCGAAACCCGTCCAACTCTTCCGTCGATGATCGTTCACCTTCTCGTCTTCATCTTCGTCTTCCTCGGCGATGCTGCGATACGGCGGCGTGTATAAATTCCCCGAGCCGATACTCGACCAATCGTAATGCTCTTTCATCGCACGTCGCTTTGCGCGGATTTTCTCCATGATCTCTGCGTTCCAGAAACTCGGCAGGCTGTTCTCGCGCGCGTAACGATCGAAATCCGTCTCCGGCGGAATATGCGGCGCTCCGCTTAACGATGTATTGTTCTTGTTGAACTCGGGACAAAGCGGCGCGTCCGGCGTCGAAGTCGACGTCTTCGACGAGTCGTCCGATTCGGATTTAACGTCCGCTTCGTTGGAGTCGCCGAAGTTACCGAAATCACGATCGATACTAAACTGCGAGCGGATACCCCATTGTAACGGTTTCGCGGCCGCGGCGGCCATCGGTAAACTAAACGCGTTGTAATTATCGCTATCGTCCTCGGTGAGCGGATCCGGCGTTACCGGGTAACCGCGCTGTTCTAGATCGCTCAATTCCTGATCGTCGCTGTCCGACGAAAGCGATTTCGCCGGTAATCCCGCGTTCAACATCATGTTCAACGAACGTCGTAACGTTCTATAGAGTTTATGCGAAGTGATGTCCTCGTTGCCGAGAATGAAGGTCGATAGTTTCGAGCCGTATTTATGAAGCGGGATCAAGTCTAAACTCGGCACGGTGAACGCTTGCAGAGCGATTGTTATCTAAAAATATATAGAATTATCGTAGACTTAAGTTTCAGCCCTTAAAGTTGCTGAAAAAAGGTTAAAGATAACCGGCGGATAAATACCAGAGTAACAATAAAACTTTTAAATGTCAACTATCCATTGGTTAACTCTAACCAACTTTTGAGCACTTTCGACCCCAGACTTCTAATTTGATCGGAGCCTACGTTAAATTGTTAAATCGATAAAATTTTTTCAAATGTAACTGAATTGAATTCAACTGGCGAAAAGGTATTAATGTTGGAGGATCAAGGAAATAAGAAAAAAGAAATCAGTGTAGATCTATACACTTGAGCAAATATGACGAAGATTGAATTGAAAATCATGGTTTGGTCACATTTATCCATTCATTCATACCAGATGAATTTGGAGAAAAAAAACACCGACAGTGTCAACAACATCTACATGCATTTATGAAAAAAAAAAACGAAAATGACACTGAAAGCTACTGAAATGTGTAGGACAACATACCTCGGGTCCAGGAGTTTGAGTTATATTCAAAAGCACCATTATCATAGGTCTGAAGTTTTTCTACTGTTTTTACAGTTTACGGTAATGAATGAGATTCAGATGAAGTGATGTTCCATTCAAAAGATATTTGAGACATATTCGAGAACTAAAATCTATAGTGAAGTTAGGCTATTTTTTCGCGAGTTAAGCGTATCCAAAAATTTTACGTTGACACAAAATCTAACACAATGACACAAAAAATCGTTTATCTACAAAATTTTGACTTTCAAGTTTTATTTCGATCACGTAGAAATGACAGTTTTCACGATCGGCAATATGGCTTTACGCGACGCGGCGATATTGCCTTGACGATAGGCTATAAAGTCGGCTGACGGTACCGACCGAATCGGAGTGAGATCCAAAACAGGACCGGGAGTGTCGACGCGGAGTGCTCGGTCGATCTGCAAGCGAATGATGAAAACAAAGACCGAATTACGAAACAACATCGAAGTATTTACAGTGGACCCGAAACGCAAGTGGTTATTGAAACAAACAATCCAGAGTTGAAATGAAATCGCCAAGTTCCACAAACAGATGGAAATAAGATCAGTTTCATAAAAATATTAAGGTGTATGCTCATCTGGGTTTCCCCAGGGTTTCCTTACTCACAATTTGAATGTTATCACAGCTCCTATTCTTTGAGAAAACATTTATAAGACTTGTTTTAAAATTGCTGCATTTTTACATTTTGTTATTAGCACCGGTAGATTTTTCAGGTCAACACCAGTAACACTATCAACTTAAAGTCTTATGTTATAAAATATTATACTACTTAATTTCCTTGTCTAAAAGATGAGAAACTTTATCAAAACTGAATCAACATTCCAACATTGTATGCATGGCTCACTGAAGTATCTTTGTAAGGGGTGGGAACACTTATTTCAGGGTCCACTGTAGGGGGAACACTTATATACATAAGACTACAGTGAAAATGTTGACATATCCAAAACAAGTTTAAACTAAAGAAAATAATGTGACCAACATAAATGAAATGCTGAAAGATATGCTGTAACCTACCTTATCGCGGAGGCTTGGGTTTGTGGAGTATATAGCTAACTGACGTTCAATGCAATCATCAGTAGAGGGAGCCACTGTCAAGATGACGGCAGCGTCGGCTTTTTGTAGCGCGAGGAACTTCAACAAATCGGAATCGATTTTCGAACGATGGAGAAACGTCTGAAACCGGTGAAAATTTTGATTTAAAAACAGCCACTATGGCAGCCATGTATGGTACTCGTCAATTTAAGGCTTACCTCCAAGTGCACGGGCACAGAACTCATAGCGATTACAAACGAATTTGAAGTGACGACTTTTAAATCTTTGCGTAAAATCTCCAAATTTGTCAACCCTTGAAAAGAAATTAACATGCTTAAAAGAAAGTCGAAGTGAGTGAAAGATGGAGGTACTGAAAAGGAGATTAATGCTACTGTCCATAAGATGGAGGTATTGAAAAGGAGATAGATCCAAATGTCCAAAAGATGGAGGTATTGAAGAAGAGATAAATGTGAATATCCAAAAATGTTGTATTCTTCCTGAAGCTGTTGATCCAAAATAGGAGTGACTTTTCGATATATTAACAGTTTGCAAATCTTTTAAGTAGGAACATTTGATTCGGAAGTGAAAAGTTGTTTTGAAGCCAATGATGTTGGTGTCACAAAACTTTTTTAAGTGAACCAAGATGTTGCAATTATCAGTGAGAGATTCATCCAGTGTAGCGTTCCAGTGTAGCGTTAAGGTGCCAGTGTAGCGTTCTAACCACTGTGCCACCAAAGCAGCTTGTATCATTGAGAGGTGCTGCCATCTATTGAAAAAATTACCCGAACCAAAGCCGCTAACATATACCTAACTCGATTTAAAAAAATAACTTCTTGTGCGCACAATGACCTTTTCTCGACAATAAGAGTCGCCATCTATGGCACGTTCTACTAACTAAAGCTTTTTGTACGTACCTGTTATGTCCATTTTCGCGGTTTGTATCTCGGAGAAAATCTGTTTGCGTTCGACTTTCGGCATAAAATCCTCAAGTCGCGTTAAAACGTTGATGTCCTTATCGGTCGTTTTCTTCGCCTCCGGATTCAGACAGATCGTGTCTACTAATATCGTCGCTATAGAAACATAAAACAATAAAAAAACGTTAGAGAATAAGAGCTTCCCGCCGAATGACCTTAATAAGTTGGTTTGCGTATATGTGGCCGGTAAACCAACTGTTTCATCTTTGGTCAAGACATATCTGATATTACATAAGGCAATATGACCTTCAGGCCTACAAGTTGTTCTTCCCCATCATATGCCACTGACCAGTTTTATAAACTCTACCTAATCTACTGTATCATCTAGCTATGTTACTGCTTTTGCAAACTTTCAAACGCTTTAGATAATTGAATTGACAAGAAGATGACTTTAAATAGTTTGATTAGCCACATTTGATTTGGAACAACTGTTAAAATTAAATTCTATTCTTATTTGGTGATATTTTATATATTTGCTAACTGTTTTATGTTTGCTATGCTATCATTTTATCTATTTGCCCAATGTTTTATGTCTGAAATTTGCAAAGTTTGTTGATACATTTCATATATCAGATTATAAATGAATATCATTATCATCATTATTCTTTGAGTATCAAGCATTTAGAATTTAATTGGAAAATAGATGAATCACCAACTTTATCGGGGAAGGCCATAGCCTATGAAGTCTATGGCGAAAATGTAAAATTTGCACCTAAGACATTTTCGCCTGCGGCCAAGTTTCCCCTTAGAATTGAATTAGAATGAAGTTGTGTGACCAACTTACCTTACAAAGTCTAAAATAACTCTAAATTTGACCTAAAAAATCTTTTCTTGCTGTCAGGTATAATGCCCCTTTGAATTGAATTGGAACCAAGATATGTAACCATGTTAAAAACACAAAAGCCTAAAATCTAACCTAACAATTTTTATCAGTGGCCAATTTAATGTTTCAAGCACTCAAGAATAGAATTGAAAAGTACCAGTAGCAGAATTGCCAATTTTACTAAGTGAAGCCATAGCTTGTCAGAACTTACACTCTTCAGTAGCATTTTCTCCAACAAGTTACAAGCACTTCAAATCGAATTGAAAGACACATATTTACCATGTAATAATCCCGCTATAACCGAGTTGAATTTGAATTTTTTACAAGCGATTAGTTTCTCGGCAACCAGTGTACTGCAACTTCCCACGCTTTCGATTGTCATCTTAGCCCTGGAAACAAACGCAAAGCGGAATATTAGGTAATTCTACAAATCTCCCTAAAAATATTATGATAGCTTAACTGATAATAGCTGCAATCACACGACCACTTTTGACCTGGGCCTGAACCAATCTAGGCCTGTAACTACTATCCACACGAGTGTCAAATGGGCCTGTGCCAAAAACGCTGGACCAGGCCCAACCAAATTTTTAGATTTTTTTCGTTTCTCCACCCACTGAGCACCACTCAGGGCATTATCAGCAGGTTTGAGACTTTTACAAGGAGAGAGAGGCCAGAGGGCGACCATCAACCATGAAACACTGCCACTGCCACAAGTATTTAAAGCTAAACCCTGGATCGTTGAGAGACCAGTACTAAAAAGTTCGTTTTTTTCCACTGATGTTTCGCAGTTGATTTAGAAAAGGAAAGTTTCCAATACGTTTTCTATAAGCCACAGGGAAACCTATTAGGGAGATTCAAGCTTTATTTGGCCGTTTATCTGCGGGAAAAATGCAATAAACTACTCCAAGTTGCTTTATCTGGTGAACCCCTCTCGTTCAGTGGCTGCGGAGATAAAGCCAATAATGAAATGCCCACGATTTACTTCTAGTTCCAATCAGTCAAACTATGTCGGCATAAGCTTCATGCCTACAGGCAAAATCCGGCTTAGCTCCGACTGTATTTGAGCACGAGGGGAAATTGAGTTCGATGCGTATAATTAGTGAAAACTTGGGGAGGAAATTCTTCCCGATGCTGATTTATTCTCAACAAGTGAATTCTGCAGAACAATTCTGGCATTTTTACTCCAGAAGATATCAATCAAGGAATGAAAGGTAAACCATTTTTAGATACTGATCCTGACAAACTGGGACAGTAAACCTTTAAAAGGCACTATTCCAGCAATAGTGGGTAGTACATAAACTATGGCATTTACAGAGGCTGATCCTGACAGTCAGGGGGACAGTAAATAATTGGAAGGCACTATTCCTGATAATGAGGGTAGTAAGTAAGCCATGGATGGCATTTTCAGAGATAGTACCTGGTACAGTCATAGGCAGTTCCTAACAATGAGGGGACAGCAAACCACCTTGAAGGCACTATCCCTGATAAAGTGGGGCAGTAAACAAACCATGGCATTTTCAGAGACAGCACCTGACAGTAGACTTTGCAGAGGCTGTTTCTGGGAATCAGGGGGTAAACCATTTACAGAGACTGCTCCTTACAATAAGGGGACAGATGAGCACTTTCAGGGAGGGTTCCTGACAATCAGGTGACAGTTAACCAATTTCAGAGACTGTTCTTGGCAATTGAACGAAACCATTTTTAGAGACAAAATCTGGTAGAGTAGACCTTTTTCAGAGGCTGTTCCTGACAATCAGGGGACAGTAAACCACTTTCAGAGATTGTTCTTGGCAATCAGAGGACAGTAAACCATTTTCAGAGACTGTTCTTGGCAATCAGAGGACAGCAAACCATTTTCAGAGACTGTTCTTGGCAATCAGAGGACAGCAAACCATTTTCAGAGACTGTTCTTGGCAATCAGAGGACAGCAAACCATTTTCAGAGACTGTTCTTGGCAATCAGAGGACAGCAAACTTTTTCAGAGACTGTTCTTGGCAATCAGAGGACAGCAAACCATTTTCAGAGACTGTTCTTGGCAATCAGAGGGCAGTAAACCATTTTCAGAGACTGTTCTTGGCAATCAGAGGACAGCAAACCATTTTCAGAGAATGTTCTTGGTAATTGGGGACAGGAAACCATTTCTAGAGGCAATACTTGGTACAGTAAACCTTTTTCAAAGACTGACTATTCCCGACAAATCAAGGAACAGTAGAGCATCTTGAAAGAATATTCTTGACAATCAGGGAGAGCAGGTAAGTCAAGGCATCAATAGTCTGATAGATCTATCTCTCATCCGAATCTTACCCTTCCATTTCGCACTGTTCTTTCGGCCGATGATCGATGACCTCGACGACGCAATCGGCGAATTCTTCGTCCGTCGACGACAATACGTGATGGTCGACCAACGACAATCGTAACCGCGATGATGCGTATAATGCGGCGAGATCGATCTCATCGCGGAATGTTAGATTATCGGAGCCGACCAGTTTGAACTTGTTCAGTAAATAGACGATCTCCGTGCGCAGGTTGAAATCGGCTTTCGGTATTCCGAGCACCGGAACGATCAACGTGAATTCATCGGATTTTATCTAAAATTACAAATAAAATGGAAAAATTAGTAAAATTATGCACAAATTTCGAACCCATACTAAAAATTTTAATTGACCGACTTTGACCCCGTTTCTTATTTTGCATGCAATGGCTGACAAAAAATGTGTGCCAGTTTAAACTTCATGCTCAAATGTGTAATTGTGGGCTAATTTTAGGGGTGTTAGGGTGGCCCTGGCCCCTTAAAAGCCCCGACCAAGCCTCGCAAGAAATCCTGATTTGTGAAAACTATCATATACACTCTTCATTGGGATTATCAAACCATTCGTGCTCAATAGTGTAATTCAAACAAGTCTCTCTGACTAATACTTCAGTGTCAAGATCTCATGTTTCTTGTCATATTTTTTCAAAAATTTCTAATCTCAAGTTATCATCTTTTTTCTCTAAAAAGATCCTCTCAACTTTTTCATTGTCTCAGAGTTTTCAATTTCAAATCTTTTATTATTCTCTTTCAAGTTATTCGTCTTCTTTTATCATTCCTATCCATTTTCACCCTCAAGTTAATATCTCTTTTTTTAAAAACTCTCTTCTCATTTTTCTAAAATTTCGCTGAAAAATGTTGAAATACCTAACATCGCGTAATAGGCCTATAGCTTAGGAGACTGACTTGGATTTCATTTCATAAATTCCCTTTCTTCAAATCGTTCCACCTTCTTTTTCAAGTTATTCGCCATTCGTATCTCCTTTGAGAGTTTGAAATCTCAAATTTTCACTGCAAGCTTTTATCTCAATTTCCAAGTCTTTTTCTCCATTTCTTTTTCTAAATTTGCCAAAATATTCAGGTTTTAGATTCCTTATATCATACAACCTAATCTTTAAAGCAATGGAGCAAATGTTTGACCGATAAGCTGGACTTCTCCTATATTACTTTTCCAATAATTACACAACTATCAAAATCTCAAAATTTTCACCCCAAGCTTTTTCTTTAATTTTCTATGTTTGCCAAAATCTTTTAAAATCATATTAAATTCCTTAATATCATAAATCTTAAACAATGTAGCAAATGTCCGACTGATAACCTGGACTTTGCTCTCTCATATTATATTACTTTTCCGATAATTACACAACGTGCCTCAAGCTCACAAACGATACGATCAAAGCCTTTTCGAAATTCGCTAAAGTCGAAATATCTCAAAAAGAAATGGACCATCTCCGATGTCTTCGACGATCAAAAGATTACAGAAAAAAAAAAACAACATACCGGTAAACGATATCAAAACAGATGAAAAGCACATAAAGCGATATATCATTAAGGGAAACAGGAGTAGGAATGTATCATCCGCTAATCTGCACGATGGGAACATCACTTTGGAAAAAAAAACAATTAAGTCCATACGATCGTATCCGGCTGCCGTTTCCCAAAATAAAAAGCGACGCAATCATCGTCGTCTTTTATTTGAAAATTCTCTGCCGTGTATCTGCATGTTTGAACTAAGGCTAAAAAATCCCCCTTGTTCGTTCCCGGCAGGTGCGGTGGATTTGTAAGCGATACCAACAAATCAGACCAAATCTACCTATCAAATAGATAACAGGGTCAATCCCTATTTCAAGACAAAATTGATACCTTGTTTCTCATTTCTGTTGAACTTAAAAGTTGACCCCGCTGCCTATCTACCCTGTACATTACTTTTTAAAAATAAAATTGGGCTTTAAAGTTGACCCGGCCGCCCATCTACCCTGTACATAAATTTCTTTAAATTCATGACGAAGCTATCAATAACAGACCCAGTAGTTATAGAAATGAACTGATTACAAATTTTAAATGCAGTGTAAAAAGTTTACCTACCCACCTATGTACCCTGTACATTACTTTAAAAAAAAATCATGATGAAGCTATACCATAATAGACTCGGCAGCTATAGAATTGAACTGATCACAAATTTCATCACGGTTTACAAAAGTGACTCGCCTGATTAGGAAAGAGGTATCATTTTATCTTAGCCAAAATGGAAAGTCAGTTGAAATTTTGGAACAACGTTAAGAGTTGGATCATGCGCGACTAGAACCGTAAACGATTTAGATCTTCAAACGAACCGAGAGTAGATTTCACAATGTTTACTGATTAAAACAAAGTCGTTTAAAGCCGATACATCAAAATCTCCTTTGATGACAGACGTATCATGACAACATACGAATAGGATTAAGTTGTAGGCACAGATAAGACTTGTAGACCGAGCATAGATGCTTGAAATTTGAGGAAATATATTTGAAGATATTTTCGAAACGGGCAAAATAAAGAAGATAAACATCATTGAAATAAAAGGAATCCTTGGCAGCCTTCCAAATCAAATACTTAGGTCGAGTGACGATGATTAAATTCGAAGTAATGGGTGTAAAATGAAACTGGTCTTATTTTATCGGTGTCATGATTTCGAGAAAGTCAAAAGTTCCGAGTTGGCCACGTTCTGAGTTTGTTAAGGTTTACTGTATTTATAAGGTTTACTGTATTACTAAATAAACCCAGTCTTTGAGATCATTTCTGATTTGCCCATTCTCAGGGGCGGATCCAAGGGGAAGGTGCAGGGGGTGTGCACTCCCTCAAAAAAGTGTCAAAGTGCCCGGGAAAATAAAAATATTAAACTGATTACCTAGAAAGTTTTAATTCATAAGTATGTCCTCTGTATTTCCAAAAGTGAGTTTAATGTTTTCTGATGAGTTTTCTTTCTTTCAGGATCCCCTTTCAATTATATGATATGCCCTATTTTGGGGCGTGTAGCCCTCCCTGAATCAGACCCTAGATCCGCACCCTGTATACTAGAAACGGACCCTGGATTGCGTAATTAGCGAACACGAAAAATATCGAAATCGATACGAGATATGTGAGACTGATATAATATATCGCAGATGAGAATCGATATCAATTAACTGATTAATGACTGGAAAGAGAACCTGAGGTGTGAGTGATGAGAGATCGTGGTAATTACTATCGCACCCCAGCTCAGTTATCAAGTAGATATAGACAAATTGCCAGGTAATTAATGAAGCATGTTGTTCGACATGGTGCTGTCTGCCGAGCAGTTACCGACGACGACGACGACGGCGGTGAGCCGCGTATTCGAGTATTGTAGGTGAATATTTGGAGTATGAAAGTCTACTTGTTACAACCGAAACCTTTCATTTAAAAAGAACTTCCAGCGACCTGAAAATCTGATTGTTATAATCAGCAGGAACACCATTAAAAAGAACTTCAGGTCACCAGAGAATCTATTTGTTACAACTGAGACAGTGAAACCTTTTACATAACAAACCTCAGGAGGCCTGTAGGAACGCCATAACTATGAACTTCTTCATCAGAAAATCTATTTTATAACAACTGATATAGACAGTTGAAACCACAGAGGACCTGTAGTTCTATTAAACGTGGATCCTTGTTACATCACAACAAACTTCAGCAGACCAGAAAATCAGTTTGTTCTAACTGACAGATAGTCTAAAAATATCCAGTTCAAAATAGCGGGGGAGCTCATTATAATGTACTTCAGAGGACCAGAGAAATCTGTTTGTTATTAATGAGTTTGTTTAAAAATTATACCCAGGATGAAATAACGGGGGACCTCATTACAACAAAATTCAGAGGGCCGAGAAAAAACCGATTGTTATATCAATCAGTACAAAATTACAACGGAACCTCATTACTGAACTTCAAGGGACCATGAAATTTGTTTGTTAACCTTTACAAAGAAAACTTGACCATTCAAATCAAACTTTCGCCAGTGTATGAGATGTTTTCACAAACTCCACATTAGATGGTCTAATCAAACCATTCCTTTTGTCCCGAACCACCCCAAAGGTAAGGACAGCCTTCTTGGCAAGATCTAATTGACCAATCACACGCAGCGGTCATGGCCGAATTAATTACGCGCATTATTTACTTACTTTGTCGAGAAAATACGCGTACGAAATGGCCGAAATCGCCGAGTCAAGGTCGCAAGCTTCGTTGCCGATGACGACGTGAATGCAGCTGTACGTGTCGGCAGATGAGATCTGAAGAAAAAAAAGCGAGACGAAATTACAGGAAGAATCGGTAGTTAATCAGTAAAATTATGGTCAATCTTCGTTTTATGCAGCGTCAGTGGATTCAACGTGATAGTTATCATGATCCGCAATCAGTGATTATTATCAGTTATTTGTGTACAGATATACCGCATCGTTTCACCTAATGTTTGCTAGGTCTACCGGTATATCAGAGTGGTTCTACAATCAATCAGTAACCCATGTGAAATCATGGTAAACTTTTTTATCCCCAATCCGCCGAATGCTATACAGCCTCATTAGTGAATTTGAGATATTCGTTTTCTCACAATCAAGGAGAGAGACCAGAGAAGAACCTCATGGTTTCATGTTGTTCAGTGTTAGAATACTGGTGGCCAGACAGTTTCAACAACAGAGATGTAACTCAACTATTGGTCAATTAATTAAGTTCCACAGCCCAGTTATCAAGTCTTGACTTAAGCCGAAAAGTGGTCCTAAATCTTAAGACATGTCTTAAGTTGTAAGATTGGCTATAAAACTAAGACGGTCTTAGACTTGTATCAAATCTTAGCCATGACTGTGCAACCGACCCCAGCCAGGGTAACAAAATGTAACTTCCAGTCCTACCAACTCATGTCTTTAAAATTGAACAGAAAAATTGGTTGAATTGAAATTGTTTTTTACTTATCGAAAACATGAAGAGTAACCGACATTCAAGCAAAAATGAACAATAAACTTTTCCATGAAATAGGACCCAAGCTTGAGGATATGAGTAGAAAATTGAATTGTCAGTTCAAGTCAGAAAGTCAACAGAAGACCAAGGCAAGTGATACAATGAAACCCCATAGAATTTGATCAATTTCACACTGGTTATAACGAACTATCGGTTATAACGAATAGATATTCTAGTCCCGAGAAGTTCGTAGTAACGAGGTTCCACTGTATATACTTTTTCTTTATAAATCTCTGATGCACGGTGTTGTTCTCTTTCCCGACCGTTAACATCTTATGAGCGAAATCTCAAGAGACGGAATTAACGCGAAAGATTTTCTTGCATCTGACAACCTGGAAATCCCGGTGTTGTTATTCTTCAGCTGACCGGTCAATCTGGGCAATCAGATAAACCCCATAATGCAGAAGTAAATATCAAACTAAGAAGCTCTACAATCCGTTGTCGATTCCAGCAGGTCGTCATAGACACGTATCCAGTAGATTTTTTTCGTTTAATTCCTAACATTGCGCAACTTGACTTTGGAGAATAGCTTCACCTTGGATTTATTTAATCATTCCCTAGTTTTTCATTTTCTCAAATCATTCTACCTTTTTTTCAAGTTGTTCATATTCCCTTTTTAGAGTTTGAAATCTCAAATCTCATGCTTTTATCTCAATTTCCAAGTGTTTCTCAAACAGTTTTTTCTCTGCACCCCAGTTAGCTTTATGCTCTGTGTATTTTGTACGTAACTTGTATTTACCGATGTAACTGTGTCTAAGATTATGTTTAATGGTAATAAAAAAGATGTTTTTTTTCTCATTTCCCCAAGTGCAAGCCATTAATGCAAGCCATAAACGGTAGAAAATATCAAACTAAGAAGCTCTACAATCTGTAGTTGAATCCACCAGATCGACAGAGGCACTGCATCCAGAATATTCATTCAATTCAATTTTGTCACCCATTTTTTCGAAGTTTGCCAGCGAAATACACTTTCAGCGACACTGCATCCATAATGGATTCCTTAAACGAGGTGTCCTCTCTAAAAACATGAGAATCATTGGATTGCAATGAGTTCCTAAGCCTCCAATATCTCGTAGGCGTCCTCTTCAAAACACGAGAATCATTTGATTGGAATCACATGTAGATCCTCGGCTTACATTGTCTAAGTATTCTATAGACTCTCGAAGACTATCATTCGAAAATCTCATCGCTATTCTACAAGCGAAAGCGATATATCGAGTAATCTCGATCTCCGATGAGAATCTTCGATAATTTCACCCTCGGGAATTCAACTCGAAATTCATCGTTATTCAAACCGAACACGTTTACACTTTCAATCGCATTTTAAAGACAGTATATTCGAGTAACCGATGGCGACAGTGAATAAACGATCATCTCGTTCTGTCTCGCTCCATCACTTTGTAATCAAGTGAAGACAGGTTTGTGATTCAGCTGCTTGTAACTCTAATTGATACAGCTTTGAATCTATTAAATCGCCCGACGATGCATTTAAAACCTTGGTTACATTATTCAAACTTGTAAGACACGCAGGAGCCAGGTCGACAGATATACGATACTCAAACTGCTTTCTTCACAAAATATCAAAATTTATATCGTCTATGTCACAAAATATCAAAGTATATATCGTCTATGTCATCTAATGTGATATCGGGTATATTGATCGATCTATTGATGGTTCCAAGGTTGTAGTCAACATTCAATTCAGGTTTAATTTGAATCCGAACCTAGTACAACAGTTTTCTAGGTTTGACTCTAGATTCAGTACCACAGTTGTGCGGGTTTGACTATGGACCCAGTTCCATAGTTGAGGAGTATGAGTTTAATTTGTCTCCGGACCTAGTTCCACAGTTGTGTGAGATTATTCTGACTCTGGACCCAGTTCCAGTTGTGAAGGTTTAATTTTTCTCTCAACCCAGTTCCACAGTTGTGAGGATTTAATTTGTCTCTGGACCCAGTTCCACTGTTGTGCAGGTTTTATTTGTCTCTGAACCAAGTTCCACAATCCATTTTTAAACTACTCCATTTCCCGTGTAAATTGCGTTCGCAAACTGAAAAGTCATGAATATTTGTTGTATAAACAGCACATCTCAGCACTAGACAAATGAGTTTCATGTTGCTGAATGAATGTCTGATTGTGTGAATGATGATTAAAATCTCTGCCGGTAATTGCTTATTACCACATGAAAGGTTGATTAATTAGATTCGTCGAATCAGCGTTAATTCAATTCACATCGTCGATAGAAACATATGCCATATCATTTTGTCATTCTTTAAACCCGCTACTTCATGCATGTTCATTTGAGGGACTGGATCGAATTGAATCTGTGGGTCAAATTAACACACAAAACCATAGAACTGGGTCTAGAGACATGTTAAAATCGCACGACTTCGGAACTGGACCCAGAGTCACATCAAACCTACACAACTGTGGAAAGGATCCAGAGTCATATTAAATCCACACAACTGTAGAAATGGGTTCAGAGACAAATCAAACCTACACAACTGTGGAAGTAGATCAAACCTGAAAACAGTGAAACTGGATTCAGAGACAAATTAAACTCACACAACTGTAGAAATGGGTTCAGCATCAAATCAAACCTGCACAGCTATGGAACTTGGTACAGAATTAAGCTCATGAACGTAAAACGCTCGAATTCAGAATCTCACCCCGTGCTAGGTAAGGAGGGGTGAGTAATAGCTCAACAAATCGAGACGACAGTAGATTACATCGTCTGTTTCCCCGCTTACCCGTTCGTTCGTTATTCAACCTTTTGTCACGGACGACGCTTTATTAAACATGAAACAAAAATAGATGCATTAAATGCGAAGGTATTTCAAAGGCGTTCCCATGGCAACAGAACTACTACCGGAAAATTGCGATGCCCTCGGCAACCGTACTAATAAATATAGATATATGCATATGTATAGATATATATATGTGTATAAATATTTAAGTTGTAAAGCCTTTTTTAAATTGATTGTTCCATATTTTATGTTTTTGCGTTAACTGCATTTAGGCTAAAAAATGATACCTTATTTCTCATTTCTGCCGAGTTTAAAAGTTGACGCGGCCGGCCGCCTATCTACATGTTACTTTTTTAAAGAAATAACAATCAAGCTAACAATAACAGACAACAGACCCGGTAGTTATAGAAATGAATTGATTACAAATTTTATCGCAATTTACAAAAGTGACCTGGCCGATTAAGAGAAACAAGGTATCATTTCTATTAGCCTTGTTGCAGTTTGGTAGAAAAAACTTTGCGTTATTGGTACATCGAATATTGGGCAGGATAATGTACGTCCACCAATAAAAATGCGCAACCAATAACGGAATGGTAAATGAGAATATTACTGTTATAGTTAAGTGTTTATTGAGTATGGGGACCATGTAAATACCGCAATGAATAACTAACAGGGCCGTTTACGATGGGAATTAAGAGCTGCGCAATACCAGGTCAAGTGATAGATGACACCGCAACGCCATCTTGTGATCGCTTCTCTTCCCTCGAGACTTCAATTCAGGAATGATTTAAAAACGTATGTGAAGAATTAGAAAAAAAACGAACACTTGAAAATATCAGGAATGAAATATGGAAATATATTGTCTCAGAAAATATGTTGAATGAAATTATAACTTTGGTAACATTGAACTTTGCTCTCTTGGTCACAGTGCATAGTGAATATTTGGTGAAGCAGGAACTGCATGGAAACAAGCGTGAAATGATGTCAACCTACGTTAAGTGCTATCAGAAACAATTTGTATTCAAGAACATATCAACATTGAAATATGAAAGTAAATTCCAAAATATTCCAAAGCTTACAACTCAAAACCTTTCAAGAACTCCCTAGTAATGTTAATGTTTGCAAATATCAGAAAGAAGCACAAACGCTATCGAATAAACATTTCAAAAAATGTTCAAAACGTTCTGTAACACCTTGAAACACAAGCCAGTAACCAGAATGTCAGTGCTTACAGGGCTTCAATGGGAACATTGAATATGGAAGAAAATGTCATGTAGGGCCTTGAGTAACACCTTTCCAACAGTTCATGCATGCGAGAATAGTTATCTCATTCATCAGATGGCTACGAATCAACACAAGAAGAAAATGCTCAAAACATTCAGCAATAGTTTAAAAGACAAGCCAGTAACAAGGATGTCAGCGCTTTCAGTGTTTTGAATTGGAACATTGAATATGGAAGAAATTGTCAATATGAAAAGTAAATGTGAGCCGCAAGCTTCAGTACGACTGTTCCAACAGTTATCTATTTCATTAGCAACGCGCGATTGAAAATCTAGTGGTCCGGGCGCGTCGGGGCGCCGGTCAAATTCTCGCGCAGTAAATGCATTTCGTTCAACGCTTGAGTCAAAAACGGTCGCACCGTGTTCAACTCCATCAACGTCAAAAAGTTCAACTTGGCGTTCGTCGAGTCGCTTTTCACGAATAAATCGACGCTACTGCGTAATTTCGACATTCGTAAATCCCAGATATCCTTAACGAGCGTACGCACGTCGTCCGCTCGCGGAATATCGTCGGCGGCAACGTTCAACAATAACTGCGACACCTCGACGTAGAATTCGTCGGGCATTTCGGTGAAAAGTTCCGAATCGATCTCCGCCTGTTTCGTCGCTTCTAACGCTTCGACGTTCATCCACGCAGGTGGCGTTATCCGACATTTTTGGCGCCGTTTCAAATTGACGGCTAGCCACAATGGCACGTCGTCGACGGCGACAGCTGCCGAAAACGGACCGACGTCGCCGCCGATCATGTAAAGTTTAGCGAGCGTAAAATTCGGCACGATCGTCACGGCGCGTTTCTCGGCGAAGAATTCGACGTCGGCCGGATCCATATAGTCGTACATTGTTGTCGTCACCGTGGCCGCGGCGCCCGTCGATAGACCCGCCTAAAACGATACAAACAGAAAAACGACGGATGGTAGAGTGAATGAAACAAAAAAAATACAATGTGGTGGAGGTGTGTGGTGCTAGTTGGGGATAGGGTAGGAATGGAGCTGAAGGTACGGCTGTGTTATACTAAAGTTGTGCGGTACGATCTCTAGAGCTCTGGAGTCGTTCAAGCTATTTAAGTTTACGCGATTTGGACTTCGGGAAGGGAACCTCAGTAGGGTGGCCACTTTCCGCCTGTTCGAATATCCTCCTGAGTGAATCAGAGAAATTCCTTGATCTTAAATGTTACAATTCATTCATTTCTTACTGAATTATGCACTAATAAAGAACTACATGGTCAATAACATCATTCAATTCCCCGAGTTTTCCAAGTTCTTGGTAAAATTTGTCAAATTCCCTGAGATTTCGCCCTGATTTTTGTCTAGATTTTTCTGATTCCCATAGTTAACCTGATTTCTAAGTTAAGTGGCTTTCCTACTAAGGCATTGATACAAGTTGAACGGTGAGGGCAATTACCAGAGCATGCTTGAAACATAAATGAAGTGTGAATGGGTTTAAGGTCGACGACCCTGAAGCAGTGGATTTTAGTTTGTACGTGGTAGTGATGTTTAAAAGAAGTCAGTAAGGGTTTGAGAAGGGCATGCATGCGAACAAATACTCCATGAAAACTAGCTGCCGAGTCTTTATCAATTTGTAATTTCATTCACGTTTCAGTTCTTGTTACCAATTCCGAAACTAAAACGTTTGTGAAGCACTTTACCAGATATTCCTATCTTTCGTTATTTTGGATTTTAAGAGTGTTCAGTGTATCATGCTCTCTACTTCTTAAAGTGCAAGGCAATTTCGCAACAACGGCAAGCACATTATCATGACATTCAATGCAGACATTAATCAAAAGGTCCGATTTAAGTGAAATATTGCCAATCTTAATCTAGCTATAAATAATTTTCCAATTCACCAGTTCATCCCTGTCTTATTATTAAACTGTTTTCATCTGTTTTACCAATTACAAATTAAACACCTACTGCACGACTGGGGGTGTTTTTTTTACAAGTTTTACGAAACAACATCAAGATGAAATGAGATGATAGAAAGAAGACTAGTTCGACTAGTTCAATGGATGGGTTAAGAAGTTTTCGTCAACTTATCCAACAAGATTCATGGGAGCCATTGCACAACAAACATTGAAAATTCAAAAAATTAAGTCTGGACAATAAAAATTCTCTCAAATTCCAATGTTTTATCTGGGTTTCTGCCATTCACAGTGACTGGATTTATACTTTCAAGTTCATAACATTTTCCAAGGCATGCTCTTTAACTATCATTAACGTTAGTTTATCAAGATTCGATGGATCTTCTTCATCTTTTCTATATCGAACATATCCCATCAATGTCAAATTTCTCTCTCCTATCGCTCAAGATGAAGATTCTATTTAAGTAAGTGATAAATTTTCCACATGACGAGACGTTGAACGTTTAAATCGGTATCTGAAAAGTCGATCGTATGCTTTAGAGTATTTCTGTACATTACAGAGACATCAAACAAGATACTAAAACTGCCTGAAGATACAGATTGAGGTGATACAGGTGGAACTTCTTCTTCACGAACTAAATAACAACAACAACGACGGAAAACACATGCAATGATGGAATACGCTCACAGCGAAGAGATTAAAGCTTTGAACTGTTGTTGGAACATCTTCTCTTTAAGCGGGAAGGATGGTTTACGATGTTACAGAAAGGAAATGATGGAGACTGATAGCAGAGGGATGGGCAAACCTAGTTTCAGAAAGTAAAGGATGTGGAGACAGGAGAGTCGAGCAAAAATTCTTTACTGATGTTGTTGATGAGTGAAACAAAAGGATGAACAATGATGAACTTCTTTGACGAACACAAAACCTGGGAATGGGCAAATAAACGTTCCCAATGTTGGCTAAAGCTATTTGAAGTGAAGTGGAGATGAGTAATGACAGAGAAGATGATGATGTAGACAAAAAGAACAGGGAAGGGATGGGAGGCAGGTTGTCTCCTCACATTAGGCAGAATGTTTGTAATAACAGCCATACTGTACCCAGCAATGTCCGGTATTGCCGTCAACACTACGATTTAAGACACTATTTTAAACCGGTCATCGTTTTAGAGAATATTCTACTTACAATCAGCCTTAAGATCATTAATGGACTTAATACACGACTAATTAACTGAGCCCTTGGAGTTTAAGTACATTGTTCCCTCAGATGCACGAATTCAAACTTGCCAAATCAAAAAGTACTGCAAGGGCGATTTTCAAATAGGGCCTTCGTAAAAGTGAGCACACCATCATGTCACATTTAGGTGGCACCTGGTTGATAACGGTGATCTTTCCATACATTTCTCGGATAAGCAAATTTCCAGATATATCATTTTCAAATTTCCTGATATCCCAGTACTATGAGAACCATGTTAGTTAGCGCACCAAGGGTTGAAGAAGGTATCAGTGCAGAGCCTAATGGTCGCTGGTTGGTGAAGATGATTTTCAAGAAAAACTACTGAAGAAAGTTGCCCTTGGGCAAGCAATTGATGTATCAAAACTATGCTATGTGAAGTGTACAGTGAAATTCCCGTATATTTCTTGGATTAGAGGAAAATCTATAAAATTCCCAAATTTTTCCAAAAGGGAAAATGTTATTCCCAGGTTCTTCCAGATTTCCCAGTGCTGTAGAAACCACGCAAGTTGTCAACCAAGGGTTGAGGTAGGTATCAGTGCACAGTATGAAACCACAGACACTGGAACAGGGTTTGTAACAGCACTGTGGGTTCGTAATGATTCAAATCTATCATTACCTGCTCGATGAGATATTTCAGTAACTCGAGTAACGACGACGACAATGACTGACGATGTTGATAATAATGATGATGAATATAGATGACGAAGATGAAATTGATCTATCGAATTACCCGTACAGATTCATATTTATTGATGCATAATACCTATATGTTACATCATAGTATGAAGTATACCATATACAACTACCCCTCACACATTCAACATTGAAGCGTTCAATGTTAACAAAAACATGATATAGGCCTAAAGTCTATAAAATGTTTATCTAACATTTCGACTATATCCTAATAGTCATCTATATCCTAATAGTCATCTATATCCTAATAGACATCCTCAGGAATACTGTATTCCTTGAGCTAGTGTAGTTTATTCACGACTTTATCCTAATAGTCATCTTCAGGAATACTGTATTCCTTGAGCTAGTGTAGTTTATTCAACGTTTCGACTATATCCTAATAGTCATCTTCAGGAATACTGTATTCCTTGAGCTAGTGTAGTTTATTCAACGTTTCGACTATATCCTAATAGTCATCTTCAGGAATACTGTATTCCTTGAGCTAGTGTAGTTTATTCAACATTTCGACTATATCCTAATAGTCATCTATACCCTAATAGACATCCTCGGGAATACTGTATTCCTTGAGCTAGCGTAGTTCATTCAACATTTCGACTATATTCGACTATATTCTAATAGTCGTCTTTAGGAACACTGAATACGATTAGAATACTGTCAAAATGTCAAATAAGTTTACTAGCTCAAGGAAGCACTCAGACTTTATATTTTTTTTTCGTTATTATTATGGGATTTTATACATAGGGCCTATATCACAACACAGATAAAGTGTTTGATCAATGGTCATTGAGCTGATATAATATCAACCATCTTGACGTGAAGTCTGTGGATGATCAAAATTTTGAAAGAATGATGAAAAGAAAATGATATAAGCATCGATCAAATTTTTTGAAGCTAGAAACCAGCGGCGCAAAAACTTATCGCAAATTACAAACTCCATCCGAATTTCTCGTCTAACGCCGTGGCGAAGATGACAATGACAAACGATGAAATACGTTAATCGAATGAAACATTTTCTCCCGCCGTTGAATTTCAGTTTTTCGCTCGGTTTTTACTCCGTTAAATTTTCCCGTTACCGGCGACGATGTATACTGTCATCGCCATAGGCGCCGCGAGCGTTTTTGTGTTCGGAACGTTAATTAAACGTTTTCATCTCATCTCTACAGCGGCGGCGACGGTCTGTTACGCGTGGGAGAATGAGCAACACGCGCAAACGACGTCGTCGTCGTTCCTTAGTCACGTTTCGTTAATTTCGACAATTCAGATTTTTTGTACCTTCGCCGAGAGAGAAAAAGTATAGAGAGAAAATGAACTTAATTCGAGCGTAATAGAAACCAATTCTCGTTTTCATGTCTGAGAGCAATGTGCGGGATTCTTCAGACATTTCGGCTGTTTCTATCGACATTAAATGTCTAATCAAACTATCAACTACTTGGGCGAAGATATTTTACAATCCGGGGGCTGGTTCCGTTATCCTCCCTAAGAAATAAGACCAGTCCAAGAACATTTCAGTTCAATAGCCAACGTAACAACTCAGGACTAGTCTTAAGATTTAAAACCACTTTTGGACTTACCGGGGTATGTCTCCACTGTGGAGCCGGACCCTGGACCCAGTTAACAGTCATGACCTAAGTCCCAAAGTGGTCTTCAATCTTAAGTCTAGTCTTAAGTTGTTACATTGACTACAGAACTAAGATGGTCTCTAAGATGGTCTAAGACTGGTCTTAAGTTTAAGCCATGACATGCTGTGAATCTGGCTTCATAGACCAGATTTCAGCTTCCCAGTTGTGAGTCAGAGTTAAAATTGGTTCATTTTAAAACTATTTAACTCCGGACCGTCAACTAACAACTGAGATTTTGTATCAATGGGTCCACATCTAATTTCTTAGATGATTATTTTATAGCCACAATAGAAAACTACTAATTTGGTTCAGATCGCCGATAATATTTTGTTAACGAGACGAAAAACATGAATGCAGCTGCCCATGCACCAGCACGCAACAGCTTCGTGTATCGGCAAAGGCTAATGCATCACATATACAATTACAGAGATACGATTACTTATAACGATATGATTATGTTACGAGTTGAGTTAAATATTTCCAGAGCGCACGACGCGAAGATAGACATATTTCCGTCAACTGCTGTCACTAATGGCGATAAATCCTAACAGACTGTTCGCGTTCACATGGAGGATTCTGACGTCGTCGATCACGCGGCGGTAATTTCAGAAATTTTAAAACGTCGAGTATGTATTCATTATTCATCGCGTCGATACCAGTGATAGCACACGTAATAAACACCTTCACAAATTCGATGCCAGAATTATCTTCTTTACCTCCAGGGTCCAGTTCCACAGTTCCGAGTTGAGATTTAACTCTGAGTGAACTCATTGAAAATGAACTTTAACTCAGAGTTAACTCTAACTCACAACTGTGGAACTGAGTCCAGTATTGGATAACGTACAGACAGGCAATTCGAAGAAAGGATGTTCAACTTCATGATAAAGTTAGAGTGAAATATATTGGTTACTCTCATGTTTTTCTTAAAGCTAACTGCTAAGCATTTTTAACCTGATAACTTCTTGCGAATTTAAGCTAAGATGCAGTGACAAAACATGTTCATCACTTTAATGCGCGAAGATAAAACAAAAATCTTAGAGTTGTTTCTCTACGATGGGATAAACCTCACTTACCAGAGCGGATTTTGCATTCTTCAGAAACGTTTCCATTTTTAGAGAATTTACTGCTGCTGCTGCTGCTGCTGCTCGGTCAACAATAACCTATAAAATAAATTGAAAATTGATAGAAAGGAAAAAATACATATTTGCTGTGTGGAGTGTGGAGTGAAGGGCGAAAATACCATTCCATGAAATATAGGCCTCGATACTCTATTTAGCCTTGCATCATCTAAAGTTTCGATATAGATATATTGCAAGGTAACCCTCAAAACCACCGAGCGCCATCCAGGATGTTATTAGCAAGTTTGCGGTTTCTGTATTTAAATTACAACTAGAGGAGTCAGAAAAGAAGACTCTTGGGAGGTAGTGCCCATCCTCCCCAAGCCGGATCGATAAACTTCAGCACCCTATGCCGGATTTATTCCCCATTCCGAAGGTTTCCGGTTGATTACACACACACGCACACACAATCTCATACACCTGTCACTCTACACGGATCATCCGTAATAGGGACGTGAGAGGAGACAGAATTCGCTACACATCATAAACGGAGGTGTTTTTGATGTAGGAAACGTACATCACAACGACAATTCATTTGGGAATTTGGTTTTTATGTTTCCGATTCGCATGCAGCAATAACGCTGGAATAAGCTAATATTTTCCGTCACTCCCCCGGGACGGAACGGTCGTCGATAACCAACGACGATGCCAACAATGAAAATAACCGTAACCCGAGAGGATTATCGCTAAGACACAGATAAAGAAATAGAATCTTTATGGATGAAAAAACAAAGTATTCAAAATATGAGCGTATCCTAATAGTTATTGTCATGGAGACAATTGAAATAATTATGCAAATTAATGCAACTCGATACGCTATTTGTAAATTAAGACTTCTCGCGTTGCCGATGTTCAAGAGCTGTATGATCGAGTGTTAGGTAAAATCTTGTCAGTTTCCGATGTAGTCACCTAATACGATAAAAGCGTCCAAACGAATTCTACCATGAAATCGGATGATTAACATTCAAAGATGATTTAACCCTTTCAGTGTGTCTATACCGCAGTGCGGTGTATAAGTCAGTGATGGACTTTGCTAGTACACTGCATCGTGGAGTATCAATGTAATTACTTTTTTCTCTAATGAATGAAGGCAGCACCTGTCAAACATAGTGGTATATTTGTGGAATATACACATTGGCGGTATGCCCATCATTCATTGCACAGGGGTTATTTCTAAAAATTTTCAAATCATTTCCAGCGCTTTCAAGAATTAATTAGTCAGCTCTGAAAGGGTTGATTTGCATGTGAAACTGACAAAGGGCTAATTTTAATGGGTGTGTTTAATTTAGATGCGTTCAAGACTATATGTATTTGGATTTTTAACATAACATTTGTCAAGAACCGCCTATGTCTAATGTTCAACTTCAAGTTCATTTCATAGAAAAAGCAAATTATATAGAAAGCGATAAAAACATCCAATAAACTTTTCTTTCAACAACCCTTGTATGCCCTCCTACCCCGCCATCCTGTTCGGCCCTAATAACACAGGCCTCAAATGAGCAATTTGCACGGAATGTTAATTGCTAAAATCACACCCCAAACCACTTAAGACTAGATCTAATATCTACTTTAACATCTTCCTCAAAACCATAAAACACGATTAACTGTGGCTCCCCCGATGATCATGAAAACATAAAACGCAACATAACGGGTGGATTAACCGTCGTCGTCTCATCGGTGACCGCAACAATTGTCACCATGGATACCACGCGAGTCTCAGGTGTTCGCTAATTGTTTAATTGGCTGAAAGTGTCGCCAGTGACGGCAATGAAGATTCAGATGAATGATGCCATCGGCGGAGTTTCACGCACGAGGACGGTGGAAATTGTTTTTTTTTATGCAAGGAGGAGCGAGCGTTCGTTGATTCCCGGCACGCTGGTAGCCGTCGACGACAATGGTGTATCGTCGTGTTGATATATCAAAGGAACGCGATATGATTAAAACGCAGCGGAATGCCAACTCGATATCGTTCGTTCATAGTATCGTACATTTTTAAGACTAAATTTAATTTCGTAAAAAATAGAAGCGAAAGCAATCAATTTACAGAACGTGCGCCGCTCCTAACATTCGAAATAGTCATACCCAGAATGAGGTAGAAACCGTAACTGGAACTGTGTCCAGAGTTGAAATTAACCGACACCACTGTGGAACTGGGTTCAGAGACAAATTAAACCCACGCAACTGTGGAACTGGATCCAGAGTCAGTTGAAAACCACACAACTGTGGAACTGGATCCAGAGACAAATCAAACCTACACAACTGTGGAACTGGATCCAGAGTCAGATTAAACCCACAGAACTGTGGAACTAGTTCCAGAGTCAAACCCATACATCTGTAGAACCACATCCAAAGTCAAATTAAACCCACAAAACTTAAGTTTGCTACTGGATCACAATTTGGTCCAACCATGTTGTAACTGGGTCAAAATCATCCCGTACGAAGAACTTCTAACTACTGATCTTTCCATGATCCTCAGGTGTCTGATAAATCCCGATGCCAGAATAGTTGTTTGACCTTTTTCTTTCTCCTATAATCACAATGTCTCCCAATTACGAATGTCATCAATACTTTAACTAATGACCATCTCTACATAAAACACATAGACACATATATACATATACAAGATGTTACCAGCGCTAATGACACAAGGAGATTGTCTATAAACAGAAATAGCTCCTCGGAATGCATTTCCTTCTCTTCTTATCGAAATGGGTCCCCGAAAACAGTTTCAAACAAACGTCTTTAACAAATGAGCAAGTAATCAAAGGTATGAAATATTCCATTCAGACAGAAACTCATTAGCCCAATAAGAGGCTCAAGGTATATTTGTGTCATCAGGACAGAAAGGTCATGTTGAAACACTAACAGGTTGCCGCCCAATGGCCACCAGTGCGCCCAAAAAATCTTGGGCAATGTAATAGACCAATGAAGGTTCAGCGGCCAGGGTTTGATTGCTTCGTGTTGAAACACTAACAGGTTGCCGCTCAGTGGCCACCAGTGCGCCCAAGAAATCCTGGGAAATGTAATACACCAATCAGGAGTCTGCGGCCAGGGGTTGAATTGGCATAAGCTTCGGCGGGAGGCAATCAAACCCTGGCAAGTAAGGATGTCTCAAATGTCGCAGAACGTTGAGCTGATTGGGAAATGGCAACAGTAATTACAAGTGCTTTCAGGTAATGAACTCAGAAAAATGTATAGGCCACGAAAAAAAACCATCCTCATCACCAATGATGACAATCTAGTTTAATTATCGCCATGGCGATGATGAAGAGTTTTCTCCGCAGAGACTACGTGCGATGATAACAGAGGTTATATTTACTTATAAACAATGAGGCAGATTTGTCGGCGTTGTCAATGTAAAGTAAATCCAGGGGCGGCTGAATTGTGAAATCAGTCCATAATATCAATGACCTAAAAAATAAATCCTATGGAATGAATATAATGAAATGGTCCAATTTTAATGTCATTTCCTACAATCTCACTCAACTCTCCCTCAAAACACTTTGAGAATTTAATGATACCTGACAACAACTAAAAATACGTATCATCTTGAAAGGTGAAATTCGTTATAATTTTCCAGTGCCACATGAAATGCTTCACACTATTTCGGAAGACATCTTCAATATTCCATAAAACCGAATATGCCGACATGCCACACCACGGATGGAAATGCAAAAAATGCCGAGGCATCGTTATCAATATTTCATGGAACACGAGAGGAGGTTTTTAGAGTGGTGCCAATACTTTTACGCGAGATGAGAATTTTTTTCTGCCTCATACAAAGGGAGACTGCAAAGTAGTTTTGATGCCATTTCGCGTATTGATCAATCCCACCATTAGTCCATAACGTCAATGGCCGAGACTTAGCTTTGCGAGGGTGAAAATCAGCTGTAAAATATGGCGGTAAATAACGAGACTTCGATGTTATTATACGCAACAGACTGTGGCGTAATTCAGATATCTATCTGCTCTGTCTCAGACATTCGACAGATTAAGCACTTCTTATTTATGATCGTCCTCAGTTCATATGGGTGCTTCACCAGAGTTACTTTAGTCCAGACTTCACATGTGTTCAGTGCTTCACTGGAGACATTTTTAATTGAAAATGAACTACAAACACCAGATATTAGACATTTTATCAGATCACTTTCAAAAACTGATCGTCCACACTTCACATATTGTGTTCAGTGCTTCACCTGAGACATTTGTAATTGAAAATGAACTACAAACACCAGACATTAGACATTTTATCAGCACACTTTCAAAAACTGATCGTCCACAATTGATACATGTTCAGGACTTCCTCTTTGATACCTGCATAACAGTGTAACCCTGTACATGTATTCATAAGATCTTCGGGAGAATCTCAACAAATCCATCACTCAAGCTCTTAAGCATCGAACAGAGTTACCAGAAAGCAATAACCGGCTAAAAAAAACCTGCGACGATAATGGCGCAGTTTATCCACGAAGCTAAACATTAACCTATGTTTCGTATTCACGAGGGAGAGAATCTGTCACCTGAACTGTCTCTCGTATATTCATCCAAGGAAATAAAAGCTCCCGGTATCATTCATCACACGGACGAGTAGTCCACTAAATTGAGCACAACATCACAAACAGAAGTAGTACTTCTAGTTCCAAATTGCACACAAGTTACTATGAAACTCGTCAATGGAAAAGTGGACCATACCACCATAACACATGGAGCTATTTTTTTTCGGAACTATCACTGAGCTAGACAAGTTACTACGGAACTCGTCAATGGCAAATTGGATCGTACCACCATATCACACAGAGGTATTTTTTCATCCAGAACAATCACTGGGCCGTCCCAGCTGCTAAATATGATTTCAGGTCTCATGTACCCACTTTCTTCTACATTAAGACAAAAACACCTTTCTCAACCTTTGGATGCAAAACAATTTAAATGTTACTGAGCTATCACTGCGCTTACTTGTCACCTACCAGAACAAAGGATTGTCTGATTCCATACAGTACTGGAGCCAGTTGCTCAAAAGTTGGTTCAAGATAACCAACTTTTGAGCAACTGGCTCCTGGATGTTACTGAGTTACCTAACCACAATGCGATGCAATGTACTAGAACACCTCCCCATATATATGACAAATGTCTTGTTGTACCTATTCCTCATTAGATCAACAACTAGCTCATATAACATGATTTTCAAGTCCCATGTGATGCTCATTGTTACTGTGTACTATTGCGCTGACCAAAAAATGAAATAAAGGATTGTCCATAGATCGCAGGATGTTACTGAGATATCAAACCATAATGCAATACTAGAGGACTTTCCTATATTATAATGTCTTGATGTAACCATCCCTGATTAGATCAACAATTCATATTACTAGATGATTTTCAGGTCCCATATGATACACTTTGTTACTGACCAATCAACCGTCAGGTACTGTGGGATTACGCGACGTCATGACCCATCCCTCATATATAGCAACACAAATGACATCGCAGTTTGTCGGATCCCCAGTGTCAGTGATCGTAATGTTATTACCGCTATACTGCGCTGACCTATCCAATACCCCCATTATCTTACGCAGTAAATGATCTCGAAAAAAACAAAGGTTTTCTTTCCTGAGCTGTCAACCTCCTTGACATACGACACTGCCTGACTAACTGCGCTGACCAATGGTTTATATCATCAACATGCAACAAATAAGTCTACAATTGATGATGCTACTTTGACATATAACCTATTACATAAGTGTTGACCAATCCCTAATGCGCCATTAAAACTGGTATCAGGTATGAGCCCAAAAGTGGTCAAGCATTTTCAGGTCTCCGGTTTTTCTGTAGTGAAAGCTTGGGTACCGTGTTGACCAATCCCTTATGGGCGATTACATCCAATGAGGAATCACCATCCAAAAATCGAGCCCAAAATAATGCCCTGTTTATTGCAGGGGCACTTTACATCGCGTTCCTAACAGGAATGAATATAGACTTCTAACTGACTGCAGTTTTTTGCTACTAGTTAGTACCAAGACAAAATCTAGCATGCAACCACAGCGAACAGGGCTGTCGACCTCTGAAAAGTTGCTATCAGTAACAAATTGATTTTTTTTCAGTGAAAATTTCATTGAAACATGAAAGACAATGCTCAAATTAATCGGTTATAAACAGTAAAATCCTTGATAACTCCTTGATCCTTGATCTTTCATATTTCTGTTCAAATTAATCTGTAATCAACAGTAAGACCCTCAGTAATATGTTTCATATTTCTGTTCAAATCAATCTGTTATCAACAGAAAGACCCTCACTAACATGTTTCATATTTCTGTTCAAATTAATCTATCATCAACAGTCCCCATAAGACCCTCAGTAACATCTTTCATATTTCAGTATGTGTCAAACACTAATTAAATCAGTATTTCACATTATAAAATAGTTACAAATACTGAAAAGTTGGCAGCTCTGAGCACATAGAAACTAGATAAGTTTGCTTTTTTGGTTCTCTTCGTTCATTAAAACAGCGTACTGTGCCCTTAAGATCTTTGTCATAGGTACACGCGTTAAATATTAACACGGCAGAGAATATTCTTCAAAGTTAATGAAATAAAGCTCGGAAACAAGAGTTTGTTCATTCATATTTACTGCGCTCACGCGCCCACGTACACTTGTCTGCCGTATCACTCATCCATTGATCTATCCCAATAAAGCGCTCTCTGATGATCCGCGACAACATCAACAACATCCATGAGAAATATTATGATAATACTAATATCGTACAAATTGAAGGTAGAAACCACGCCCGATTATTCACTTGAGGCAATGAGTGATTTATAACGTTATTACAGCCACGCGAACAGAGCAAAAACATATATGCAGACAACAATCGAAAAATACATCCGATATGCATTGTATCAGAGTATCAGACATATGGCTGCCTCCATAGATCTCACTATGACATCATAGAATTGATATTAGGGGTTTGTTAGAACCTTCGAGAAAGTGTGGATACGTCCCTGATTACATCATCAACTTGATGTTATCACAAATCTCATGTAAAAAATGGCTGCGTCCACAAATACCCCCTAAGACATCATCCAATCGATGATATGAACACTTCCGGAAAAAAATGGTCGTTTCCATAAATCTCAGGTATGACATCATTAAAATCATGTGGTTTTATAGAGATACTTCAATAAAACATGGCTGCCTCCATCTATTGCTTTATGACATCATTAAAATCATGAAGCTTTATAGACTCACTCAAAAGATGACATCCTCCGTATGTCCTAAGAGCCTTCCAGTAAATCCACAAATGACATCAACAAATACATTCTCATACTGAATGACTGGTAGAGATTGATATCAATCTGAGTATTTCAGAGTTAATGAGCAAAACCCACAGTTGATGATCTAACAAATCATTCCGATAGTTTTTCGAAAGATTCGACCCGTCATCGTGGAAACTAAAATGACATTTTTGTATCTCTGACGAGATGGAGTCTAATAAGAACTTCGAAACTGTTCAGGCGATAAACGTTCTAATCATCAACTGCAGGTTTTTACTTATTAACATACTCATACTTCTAGGGGAATTAGACGAGACGAAGAATTACCGGATGAAATTGCTTTAGAAAAAAGAACCCGCAAACTGAAAACAGTCTAAGAACCCTTTTCACGTGAAAATAAGTGTTAATAGAGTTTTACCCGAAGGCGGTAGATAGAGAACGTCTTCGGAGAATGAGAGCGAATTTCAGGTCTCCACGACGCCGAGATCGATCACTGTTGACGACGATAGAGAGAAAAGGTCAAACGTTGCCGCAACGATAATTGTTTAATGCATTTCGCATCAAGCGAAATTTAACGCAGCATTAAATTGCCACAGCAGCGGCGCGTGATGCCTCATTGGAGTATCCGACATAAAATATTTACGACCAACTTGAACATGTTGACACGTAACGGTACGGTACAAACCCCTGACAGTTGGGAGCCCTCTAGAAGACCCTGAGAACATGCTGACAGTTGGGAGCCCCCTAGAAGACCCCGAGAACATGCTGACAGTTGGGAGCCCTCTAGAAGACCCTGAGAACATGCTGACAGTTGGGAGCCCTCTAGAAGACCCTGAGAACATGCTGACAGTTGGGAGCCCCCTAGAAGACCCCGAGAACATGCTGACAGTTGGGAGCCCTCTATGAAGGATGAAGGCCCATCCTGCCCTCTATCTCTCTCCTCGCTCCCTTTCTCTCTACTCTCTCTCCTCTCACCATTTCCCTCTACTCTCTCTCTCCCTTTCTCTCTGTCAACATCACTCTCTATTATCTCTCTCCCTTTCCCTCTGCTCTCTCTCCTCTCCATATCTCTCTCCTCTCAGCATTTCTCTCTCCTTTCTCACTCCCTTTCTCTCTATACCATCTCCATTTCTCTATTCTCTCCATTTTTTCTCTCTCCCTATCTCTCTCCTCTCCCTACCACTCTCTCCTCTCATTGTCTCACCAGAGTTGATTGAATGATTCTGCCGGTTTTGATCAGATATTTTTCCTACCGCGTCAGATTACGTCGACAGTCCTTTAAAACGTTCATTCGTAACCGACTTTGTTTGTTGTAACGGTATCGCCATCGACGATACGAGGTAATCTAAGATACGGCTTGATTCAACCTGTGACATTTTGCTGAATTACCGAACTGCGTGAAATAATGAACTAACATCGTCATCGGTTACGAGGAAGCCAAACACAACGAAAGAAATAGGCTCGGTCTTTTAAACTCGATGTATTTTATATTGTTGAAATCCGAACCTGGCGGTGCAAAAATAGAATATTATCGACTGGTGCTGTTTTAGAAAAACATACCACGCTCGCTCCCTTCGACCCATCCTTACTGAGGCTTTAACTGACATATATCACCTACTTATCATCTAAAAGTACCTGCCAAGAACATTCTTAAATTGCGATTAGTTACTGATGATGGCCTTCTCATTCTCTCAATGATTCAGTAAAATTATGACAAGTTACTAATGACCACTTTCCTCTTCTTAAGCATATCAACAATTCAGTAAATTTAGTATTAGTTACTAATGACAACCTTCTTCTTAATCATTTAAATGATTCAGTAAAATTATTATTATTCAGTAAAAATGATTATTTACTATAATGCAACTTTTTCATTCTCAATAACTTCCATGACATGGTGACCTCCCACCTTATAAATCTTTTTACAAATCATCTTGATGGGAACAATAATTTTTAAGACGTCACAAAGAAATTGTTTCTAATACTACGATTATCAACTAATAATAACGTTATTCCTATTCTCAATTATGACCGGTAATATTCAAAATGATCGAACTATGACATTTCGCAGCCTGTGTTTGCACAAATTTGACGGCGATGTCATCAATTTCAGCGCCTGATGGTATTTGCATGTAATATCAGCGACATTGAGTGGTTCTAATAAAGAATGTCAAGATATCATCATTATCCTCAATATATCAATCGATAACTGGCCCTTACTGGCTTTGCTAACTTATTTTCACCCTAAGCTAGTACACGCATTATAGTAATGTGCTTTGTCCAACTCGGCTTAATTTCCATGCTCTCTAAAGACGATAATTGAATGTTTAGCAACTGCCTTTGTTGGCAACTTAGTACCTAAATACAGGTAAACATCAAAAGTAATGATAAGTCATGATCAAATAATTATCCTTCGTTGCGTTCATTAGCGTATAGTGCACAGGTTCAAACATAATTTCGAACTTTATAAATGTATATTCCCCGCATACATTAGATCACTACTGATGATTTCAAAAAATATAAAATTACTAACATTCAATCCTCAATAATTTCAACGATTCAGTAAAATTATGATTAGTTACTAATAACAACCTTCTCCTCAATAATTTCAAAAATGAAGTAAAATTATGATTTGTTACATAATGAAAACCTTTTCAATAAATTCAAAAATCAAGTAAAATTATGATTACTTACTGATGATGACCTTCTCAATAATTTCAAAAAATTAAGTAAAATTATGACTTGTTACATAATGACCACCTTCTCGATAAATTCAATGATTTAAGTATGTTTATGTCTGAAAAGGATCAACTGGCATTAATTTTATATTTGCACACATCAAATAACACAAATTGCACACATTTCTTACTTTACCTCAGAAATTCCAAGTTACATAAAAACTTTCAAGCCATTCATATTCACAAACAAAAATCCACATATTCCTAGTCTGCATAGTTTTTACGTTAAACCATATAGTTTATAACATCTAAGAGATATATCTATATCTGCATTGGTTCGTTCCATAATTATAACTTTAATTTTCCTTTACTTACGACGCATATCTATTTCTGAGAATCGCAAAAATCGAAAAACGTGACTGCGCGTCTTTATGGTCGGAGATACAGGTGAATACACTCCCTCCGTCTCTCGCTGTGACGATGGACAACTTCAAATTCCTATTAATTAAAACACGACAATTTCATCGCTACGACGACGGCACATAATTCAGATTATTATAACGACGATCTCGCAGTCAGCCACAGTAACGCGAGCGCGCAGAGATGTATCGTCGAGCTCTTGAGGATAGCGAATATGGAACCTTACTCCACTGTACGTAACTACACTAGTATATTATTAATACCGATATACCAGATAAAACGATATTGTCATCATTGCCGTAGACGTCATTGTTGCGCGGTTGTCGTGTGGATGCCAAGATGCACCAGTTTTCAATGGTATCACAATGGCATCATTAATTAACCCTCTAATTTATCAATGTTAAAATACTAGTTTTTGAGTCGTTTATGACAGAGCTAGGGTTTTCTTGAGTGAATTCATGGTCTAAAAGTAAAATGTGTTGATAAAAATTTCTAATATCTATTGCTTTCATTTGAAAATATCTCTACTGATGCAGTGAACATTTCATGTGAAATGTGGACAATCAGTTTTTTAAAGTGCACTGATAAAATGTCCAATATCTTGTGTCTGCAGTTCATTCTTTCAATTTGAAATGTTGCAAGTGAAGTAGCAGTATACTAACACCAAGTGAAGTGTGGATGATGAGTTTTTGAAAGTGAGCTGTTAAAATGTTTCAGATGTCTCAGATGAAGTTCTGAACACATGTGAAATGTGGACGATCAGTTTTTGAAAGTGCACCGATAAAATGTCCAATATCTTGTGTCTGCAGTTCATTCTTTCAATTTGAAATGTTGCAAGTGAAGTAGCGGTATACTAACACCAAGTGAAGTGTGGACGATTAGTTTTCGAAAGTGAGCTGTTAAAATGTTAAAATGTCTAATGTTAATTTTCAATCACTAATGTCTCAGATGAAGTACTAAACATTGTGAAGTGTGGAAGATCAGTTTTTGAAAGTGAGCTGATAAAATATTAAAATGTCTAATGTTAATTTTCAATTACTATGTCTCAGATGAAGCACTGAAAGTGAGCTGATAAAACGTTAAAATGTCTAATGTTAATTTTCAATTACTAATGTCTCAGATGAAGCACTGAAAGTGAGCTGATAAAATGTGAAAATGACTAATGTTAATTTTCAATTACTAATGTCTCAGATGAAGTCCAGAACACATGTGAAATGTGGATGAAAAATTGTTAGAATGGAGATAAAGTATCAAGTAGTTGAATGAAACCAGACCGATGTCTGGTACGAAACAAAAAGAGCTCAAATTATGAGACAAGGTGCAGTAAATCCATATTGTATCTACCGATTACTGAACTGTTCACCGTTGATTGGAAATAGATGGAATTTGACGGATATCGACGTAAATAACATATTCACTAGTCTCCGCCTGAATGTCGTTGTCATCGGCGATGAAACAGATATGATTGAAGACAATATAATAGACGTAGAATTGATAAAAGATCAGTTATCAACCGAAAAGCGTAAACCTCACCCTCCTCTTCGTAAAATGATCTTATAGTACTGAAAGGGTTTGAATCCGAGTCATAATTTAAATCTAAAAGTGCAGCAAATCGTCATAGTGGTCTTAAGTTTAGTTTTAGATTGGCTTTTACAAAAAATGTCTCAGATGTTTGTACATCCAAAATTGTCTTAGATTGGTCTCATGTTGAATAGCCAGCACACTCAAGACGTGGAGAACAAGTCTAAAATCCAGTATATACAGAATTTTAAGATTAAATTGTCTAAAATAACTGGACTTATGCTGTTACATCCAAAATTGTCTTTGATTGGTCTTGTTACATCCACAATCATCTCGGGTCTTAAGTCATCTAACTGGTCAAGAAGTTGCAATAATATCCAAAATTGTCTTAAGTTGTCAAATTTAGTGAGGGCAACACTTCAAGAATTTGACTAAGGGATTTATTCGACTGCTCCATCAAATAATGTCAGATTAGATCGAGGCAATGTCACAAATATTTCCCTAATATTTGAAGACAATATTTAATTCTGCTCAAAGAATGAACAAGAAATGGAAGTTGAAATGTATGGATATATTTCAACTTAGTGCTTGTGGAAAGCATCTCAGTTTCAGCACCTGCGAATGCACTGAATCAACTGGTGATAGAATCGACCTAATCAAATCACTCGGCAACAGCAACAATCGATTTCTCCCGTGAATATTTCTAGAATATATAAATACGACGTATCAGCTCGATCGGTTGGCAATGTTTATTGGTTTTTGTCGTCGTCGTCGTTGTTCTCCATCTGTACCTCCAATGCTCTGATCAAAATAAAGCTCAGGGCTGTCTTTCTAAATATAGGCTACCACACACAGAATAAGAACAAAAGTATTGGAATAAGGAGAGGAGAGAGGAGTGTGGGCGCGATATTGTTATAAATGCGGCATTCGGATCAAAACATCAAAATTATGTATTCATCTATTTTCATGTCTTGCACTATAGGTAGTAGAGATATACCAATTGAATCATTGAAGTGTTCATTTTAAAATCAAGATTTTCTTCCATCTATCTTTCCCTACAATTTCTTTTCTGTGTGAAATGAACTTGATACTTTACTTATGGTTACAATAAAAATACAATGGCCTATAGTCAGAATAAGTTATTCAATAAACATGAGGGGAAGTTCATCATTAAAAGTGGCACTACTATTGCCCTGGAGACTAAGGCATGGCAAACATGCAGTTCACTTTCTATCAACAATTCGTTTAGTGTGAAATAAACTTGATATTGAATTTGAGGTATTGATAAAAACAATGGGCAAGTGAAAAAGTTATTCAATAAACAGGAGGGGAACTCATAAGAGAGTGAGTACTAGTGGCACTAGCTCTATCCCTATATTTGGGCACACTACTATTACTATTCTATTCATACATACATGCGCGCAAGGCTGTAGCGCCTGTCTCTACTCATTCAATGGAGTGAACAGTGGTCAGTTTAGCGCAGGGGAAGTGAACCTCGTTCAACGTAGGTTCCACCTTGTAAACACTATAGAAGAGCGCATACCGAGAATAATCATGGAATTGTCATTGATTGACATTGGATTGATAGCTACTAAAAATCAATAACACTTCACTACTATCATAACCAGATAACACACTGGTGCATCAATACCTGCACACATTGACATGCCTTGATATTGACCCAAAAAATCAAATGTCTTCTTAGTAGAGATCATGTTAACAATACTTACTGCCGAGGCTTCTAATATTGCTTTAATTGAGTGCCTTATGAAATCCGCGAAAAAGAACTATCTATGGAACCCGCCATTTCATTCACATCACTGGGGATTCCCTGGCATAATTGGGATACGGGAGGAACCATTATTGTAAAAAGGGGGTTGGAGGCAGCACTTGATGGTGTGACGATGGGAAGCCAGCAAACTGGTGGTTAAACACGGAAGCCGTTTAACTGATCGGATGCTATGTACTTAAGTGAAGCCGACTTGTTTAATTCAATATTCCAGTAATATTAAATCAATGTCCAATTTTTTTCATGCCAGAATGATTCTCCATCCACGAAGATTTTTTAATACAAAAGCACCAGAAGAAAACGCGGCAGTCCAAGATATCAAAAGCAGTCACCAATCTCTTGACAAAAAGTAGCAAAGACACAAAATTCAAGAACCCTAGCACTTACAGTAACTTGGTCTTCTGATGAACGATCACAAGAATCCAGTCAGAACCGTGCCAGTGTCCACCTCCCCTAGATATTTTGGAATAGTGCCCTTTTTGCAAATATTACTGTTTTTATCCAGTAGAACATCTCTTTATGGCATTCTCTGTCCCCAAAATTCAAACGCTAGGCACGGCACGGCACGGCACTGCACTACAGTCCAGGATACATTTAACCCAGAGAGGTACCGGTACAATGGGGGTTGCAAGTAGATTTCGAACCATCCCAAAATCAGCAGCATCAACAGCAGAGACCTGCAGGTGTAGTGGGAAGTGAAGGCCAGTATGGAGAAGTAAATAAACGAACAGAACCCGCCGCAAACTAAAGGAACACGTTGAGTCTCTTCGATTTAAACAAATTTTCATAATTTATTCATATATGTATATTCATAACACAGTTAATTGTTTTTCAATAAATTTTTTTGCACATTACGCAGCAGATGTACACAGGTATTATGAGAGCTCAGCCATCCTTAATAACATCCATACCAACTAACAGAATTAATACCCCAATTTGTTGTACAAGTCATTTGAAAGCTAATAAACTAATTTCTCAACTGAGTAAATCTTTTCTATTACGGGGCTTGTATCAAGCCAACTTATTGATTATCGTTTATACACTTATCGTAATTTTTCTTATTTTACTATATTTTTTTTCATCACTATAAACAATTGAATGATTGTTCATTTGACCCAAAAACCTTTTACAAGACAATCGTCCATTTACTACAACATGACATTGAACTCTTTGATTCTTAAAGCCATCAAGTGTTTAAACTAATGCAGCCGTCAATCTGCTGTCTGTACCCAACCACCTCAGACGATCATCACTCTTTGAATGACAAAGTCTGGACTAACAGATTTCACAAATGGTGAATGTCTGTCTAAAATTGATGGTTCAGACATTGCACCGTTATTCATTTGCAAAGAAAAAATGTCTGGGGTACTGCCACGGGGGATGGTGACACCTGGTTGGATATGGTTTTGGAAAATGGTGAATGTTGTCTGTCGAAAGTCTGGAAGGGGGGAGGTGTACAGACAGCTGGTTGATAGCTGTATGATAAATGGGTGATAGGTGAACGCTCGAATTAAAACTAAATTCTATTTTCAATGAAGCACCATTTCCAATGATAATAACCATAGAACGTTAAGTAATCTTAGAGCGAAATACAGTAAAAGTCCTGTTGGGGACCATGGAAAAACATGGCATTAAAACGAATTTGGCAGCTTTATAAAAGATGGTGTTTTCATTGAATTTGACTTAGATTGGGCAAATTTATTCCCTTAAAAATGATTAGTTTTATGAAAGCAGTGGCATTAAAAAGTATAGCGGTATAACAGACTTTGACTGTAACTTCTAAGTCTCTAAATCAATCATAGCTTAATATACAAGATGATTAGGCTAAGCCTGGTGTGAGTTTAATATGCAGCCAAACAAAAGACTAGTCTCTAGATCGGCACATTGATGATAGGCTACATTGCAATTACAATATTTGAAGAAAAGAATAATCGAATTGAGACAATTGTAAAGTCTTTGAATTAAAAAGAAAGCTTAGAATGAAACCTTATAACTCAGGACCCAGTTTCACGAAAAAGTTTAAGCCTAAAACGGTTAAGTTTGAATTGTTGTCCTCATTAAAAACATGAAGTAACCAATAGCAATTACACCAAAAATTTGAGTTAAACTTTTTGTGAAACTGGGCCCAGGCTACAATTTCATAAAATAACAAAAGCACATTTATAATAGACTGCTAGCACAATACATAGCGTAGGATATATAATGATAGTGTGTGTCGAGGCAGAGCTACCAACTTCAATTCGAGCTTGTTGTACATAAAATGCTGTATTATGCTCAGTTCCACCAGACAGGCGACAGATGTGCGTCGGACCCTCTCGCTTAAGACGAGTGTACACAGTAACGACAACGATACCCATCACGTTATGGGACTGCCTCTTTTGATAAAGCTGAAAAGTAGCGCAACTAACAGCTATTTTCGATACTTTTACTTTTCCTTGCGACTTCAAGTAAATCCGAAAACATGTTACAATGTATTCTTTTTCCTTGATTATTCTTCAATCATCAGGAAAATCTACATCGCTATTTTTGATATATCGGTTTAACTTCTCTTTTCGTATGAACGTCAGGAAGATTCGCTATTTTTTCGAAATATTGCTATTTCTAAGGTAGTGGATCATTTTTCCGGTACGATCTGTCGTCTTTAATTAAGTGGCACCAACGTTGTTAAATTAGGAAACTCTGATTTGACGCAATATATGCTGTAAATACTATGAAATTCTAAAAATTCAACATAGTGAAAATCAGAAAAAATATCACTACTTTTCAGCTGCACCAAAACATACGGTCCCATAACATGACTTATATGATAACATTCGCTGCCAACTTAGAGATCAGCCAACATTGCAACTACGAGATATCTCAAAGCGGATTCTTCACGTCCACTTACATTTTCAGATGGAACAATTCCCAATCGTCTAGTACATGGCTCATCGGCGTTTCGTGAGCAATGGAGCAATCTTTTTCCCCATAGCGACAATGAGATATCTGAAAGCTAATTTTTCATGTTCGTATTTTGTCTATTTTTGCACTGTGGCATTCGGAATGACATGTACTGGCAGTGTAAACTCATCTTTATTGCTCATTGGGAAATTATGAACGATAGTCGACTATGTTATTACTTCTTCTGCTATTTACAAGAAAGCAGAGAAGACTGAGGTAGCAACCTGCTAAATTGCCAGATCGGCAAAAATACCTAAGACTAGTACATTCAATAATTCTTTAATCTATAGTTACATATTGTACTAAACATAAACATCAACCGCAACTGGTGTTTTTGCCCGAACATAAAATAACAACAAGGATCCAGTTCCACAGTCATGAGTTAGAGTTAACACTGAGTTAAAATTAGTGTATTTTCAATGAGTTAACTCTGAGTCAAATCTTAACTCACAACTGTGGAACTAGGTCCCGATGTTTTTGGAATTTCAAAAATCTACAACCACATTCTTCCTATTATCACAAACAATTATCCGTAGATTGTCCAAGATTCATTTCTCTTATTCCGATCTCAATTAACATTTAGCGACTCATTCATCCAAACAAGAAGTGATAATCTATCCTCTATACATCTTCGCATCCCCGAAGGGCGAAGTGGGCATTTCCAACATTTCACCTGAAGACAAACCTCCGAGGAAAGTGGTTCACCGTCCGAACACACAGAAAGTTTGGTTTCTTCAGTTGTGAATTTTTGTACCTTTAAAAATCTTTCCTTTTCTAGAACGGTGAAGAGGAAGTATCCCTCGAACATCCAGGAAAAGTGAGCTGATTCACATCCAACCAACGAGCAAAGTTCAGTTTTTTTTCAATATTTCAAATTTTTCACCTATTCCTCGTAGACTTCGGACGACACCTCCACAAACTCGCTCGACTCCTCAGCGGGAGTCATCGCCATCGACGACGCCGATGAACACGACGAAAAGTCTGTTGTTTCTTCCGGCGATGGAACGACGACCGGCGCGTCGATATCATCATCATCATCATCGTCGTCGTTGTCGTCGTCATGGGTACTACCAGACGGCGATTGTTGTTGACTAGAAACTTCGATGCTACGTTTAGTCAACGACCGATCGTAGACCCAATGTTCGCCGACTTCATGGAAGTATTTCGTTTCGATCGACGCGCCGCTTTCTTTACGATCTTTCGCCTCCTCTCGTTGGCGTTGTTCGAGTTTGTGTTTGGCTTCGGTCGCGTCTTCGATGCGGCCTTTTTTCAGATTGTACGTGACGTCGCGCCACAATCGTCGCGATTCGAACTCGCCCTGCTGGTCGAGCGGTTGTACGCGCTTTTTATGAATCGCCATCGCGGTCGTGTCGACAAACTTTTCGTTTTTCCCTGCAAGATATTAAAGGCGTAGAAATTTGTAGGTAGTTTTACAAATGATGCCAACCCGGCCAGACTACCTTGATAATCTAACATTGTAGTAATTTTCACCACAATTTGACACCTAAAATAGTAGTTTGATAAAAATGAACCATTCTGATTATGAGTATATTTTGATACTTATGCTCTTGGCCGGTATATATCGATGGTTGGCTGTACATACAAATATTTCCTGTCTAATCTTTGATCATCCATAACAGAAGATAAACACCCTCTCCTAAAATCTTCTCCTCTTTGAAATGAAATCATTCTAGCTTTCTCAGGTCTGTTTAGGTCTGTTTCTTACCTGATGTATATTTCGCCCACATAACGCCGTTCCATTCTCCTTCGATACGACAGAAACTCTTCCCGTCGTCGGGCGTGATGATATCCGCGGTAACGCGATGTTTCTTACCGCCGTAAAACGGTTTTGTCAAGAAGTCGATGTTCGCCGAGTAACCGGTTTTAGCGCACGTCACGGCAATACGTCCACCGAGTTCAACCCATGGCACCGTCAGTATAGACCTACAGAGACAGAGAGAGAGAGAATAAAATCAGTGAAGCACGTCAAGCATTACAGTTTCTTTTGATTGGAATGAGTAATTAATTCTTAGCACATTCATTGATAGTAAAGTAAGTAAGGGTCATTTGCACAGTCAAGATTTTAGGACCAGTTCTAAGACCATAGCAGATCTATTGCCAAACTAACATCATTGAAGACTATTCGTAAACTGATATCATTACAGGAGCAGATCTAGGAAATTTGGGAGACCTGAGTACAAAAGAAGAGACATTTTTCCAGATTAAGCAGCCATGTCAAAGGCTATTAGCAGGGTCCAACCCTTGGTGTAATCTAAGAAATACAAAATTGCCGTAAGGATTAATGTCAAATTTGCAGGTTTTAGACCACAACCTAAATCCTCCACTGGGCCCAGTCTTTAGTCAAGACTTAAGTCCAAAAGTGGTCTTAATCTTAAACTGTTAGATTGGCTATAGATCTAAGTTGGTCTGAGACTGGTCTTAAGTCAAAGTCATGACTATGGAACTACATTTGTAGCACCTACACTACTGCACAACTATAACCAGACACTGTTTCTAGATATCGAGATACATACCTGCCGTAAGCGCTGGGGAATGTAAGTATATACTCCTCGTCATGATCAAGCACCGATATAACGGCCTGTCCGATCATATGAACACCGATCGATAAACCGAGAAATTTAGATTTCGTCCAAATATAACCGTCCATCGAAATACGTTTATTATAATGTTCGACGTACATGGCTGATATCGGTGGATGGTGCGACACCTGTTCGGCTATAAACGCCAGACTATCCTTGCGCGCCCACGGAATCGGACCGTCGGTCGCCAACTCATCGTCGTTGTCGCGACTACCATTTTTTGAATTCGTATCGGCGGCATTTGTTGTCGGTATATCCCAGTAACATAGGAACGACTCGCCGAGAATTGGGTTGTACGGTTTTTTGGCAACTTCGCCGCGACGACTTGCGTGGAACGCTGACAGGTACCAACGCACGACTTGTACCATACGATCTTGCGGCGTTTTCTGGTCGGCTATGGCGACGAACAGATCGGGATGGGCGCAGAAATCTGCGTACATTTCTAACAGCGAACGTTTCTCGAGGATAAACGTCGGCAAAACGATCTTCGTTAAATCCATTCCTAGAAAATATGAAAACCACGAAAATGACAGATTAGATTATCAAGTGTTCTGTTCCACAATTCAGCCATTAGGCCTACTAGCTCAATGTTTTAATTATAGAGTCGAATTTAACTCAGAACTGTGGAACTGGATCAGGGGGTTACTGTGACTGTAAATGATGGCTTGAGAGAAGAATAAATAGTTTATTTTCATGAGGTGTGGTTCATTTGGAACAATAGCAAATTTGCTAGGTTAAAGAAGAGGATAAGAGTGACAGGTAGAGAGAGAGTAGATTGTGTGAGAGAGGTAATGTGGAAAGGATAGAGAAAAGGGAGGGAGTTGGTGAGAGAGTGGAGAGCATCAGAGTCAAGTTAAGTGGGTACAAAGTGTAGAGAAGAGTTGCAAGGGAAAAAGATGAAATGGAAAGTTGGAGAATGAAATAGAAGGGAGTAGTGTGAAGAAAGATGATACGGTAGGAAAGGTATCGGAGTGTGCTGAAGGAAGGAAGGAATCTGGGGAGAGTTAGAGGACAGAAAGGTTGAGACAGCAATGCTGTAGAAAAAGATGGTATTATGAACTCTTGAGTAAAGCGATAGTGTACAACAAAAGAAGGGAGGAGAGTGAGGAAATAAGATGAAGGGAACAGAAGGCCAGCAGGCTGCTCGTTTCACTCTGCGGAGTACTCTAAACAGTGCCATCTAGCGGAATTCTCGCTGCCCCACCAAATTTTGTGGAGTAGCAGAGTAGCGTCTGAAAGAGTCACGTGACCTGTTCTAGTGTATTTCTTTGCTCCGCACAGTGTTCGGAGTACTCCGCAGAGTGAAACGAGCAGCCTGTAGAAGTCTGGTGAGAAAAAGTGGAAAAGGAGAGATAACAATGAGGCAGAAAGAGATGGTTATTTGATCTTAAAATAGGGATTGTCCCCATTATTTATCTATTTGGCTGGTAAATTTTGTTTGATTTTTCGATTGAGTGTCCCTTACAGACCCACCACACCTGCCGGGAGCGAAACAGGGGTGAGATGGTTATTAACCATATAGTGATACGTACCTATTCGAACTTGTGATAGTAGATGTGTGATAACGCTTCCATGTTGATCTAACGAACCGAGATCATCTTCTTCATTACAGTCGTACAACTCATCGAATTGATCGTCTTCGGACGCGATCACTTTCGGCGGAATTCTCTCCACGGGTGCGTCATCTTCGTCAGCAGAATCGTCGAGCGTTTTAGGAATTTTACCGGTTTTACCTGGAATTAAGGAGCGATTAGAGAATTGAAAGATGTTGTCCATAAGAAAATGTGAAAGGAACGATGGAGAGACTGCCTCTAACTTCTTGGAGCAGTAAATAGGATAACAATGGTCTCAAGAAAGCTTAAATCTCTATTAGAAGAACTCAGCAGATCTGGGAGCATTTCCAACATCCATGCTTGAGTGCATAAAATTTAAAATCGTGTTTGTAAGAATAGATGTAGTCTCAACAGGAATAGGACCTAGGTGAACTAAGCTTAGTCATGTCTCAACTGCAGTGAAATCATCAAAGCGATCTTGCCTGATATCTCCTTGAAAAGCAGGCCAATTAATTATAGCTTAGTGTAACTAGTTTTGGGGGAGAAATTGTCTACCAATTATCAAGAGATAACCAATAATCTATATGCTTGGTATTTCTAGAAATTGTGTTATCCCTTACGCATAGTTTCTTCTTCTAGAAATTCTTCCACAAAGAAATCAAATACCGGTACTAAACTGTTAGAATAACGTTTGAACGTTGGTCGCGAGATCAAAAATCAAATTCGATAATCAAACAGTAATCAACAACAGACATCAAAGTTCTCTGTCACGTCGTTTCAAAGATAACATTTATAGAACTGGTAATCAGCACCGCAGATGTATAACTATCCCTGATTGAAATATAAAAGCAATCATAAAATACTTAGCAATTCGATTTTTATATCTCTAAGCTGTCTCAATGCACAATTTGTTATTCTGATTTTCTTATGTTAAGAACAAACGTACATAAGATAAATACATTTCGAAATAAAATGTTCTCCAACCCTGGGGATTGCCTAGATGGAAACCGAGACCATGAAATCATATATGGATGTTTTGGGAGGAACACCCATTATTCTAGCCGTTCTACATCACCGCATCCAGCAGCTGGGGGATTTATGAGGTTGTTAGTGTATCCATATTAAGGAAGTATCGATTTGATGATGTCATGGGGGGATTTATGAGGTTTCAGTGACTCTAACAGTGACGTATAAGCCCGTGAGGGCTGGGTATTAAAAAAAAATTGTTAACAAAAAAAAAGGAATGTTATTATACACATGTCACTCTAATAAAGATACCATATCAATGTATCGATTTGATGATGTCATAGGGGGATTTATGAAGGGATTAAGAGGCAGCCATGTTTAGTAGGACACCCATACGTACCGGTCGGACTAAGTTTAGGCGTCAATTTCGACGAAGAGCCCTCTTCAGCGTCGAAAAAATCATCTTCATCGCTACTGCTATACGAAACATCCGGGAATGTAGATGGCGCCACTACCGGTCGCGTGACTACTCCGTTTTGAGCGGCTTTCACCTCGGTCGTCGTCGCCGCGACGATAGCGTTATCGGGAACCGATTTCATTGACGCGGTAACCGTCGCTGTGGTTGCCGATAGTAACTCGGGGTTATTGTTGGCGTTGTTGTTGATAAGCGATTGAAATGACGGACCGTCGAGTAACGGGCTAATCGTGTTCTGTTTCGCGATCTGTAAATGAACGATTGTTTGTTTGATCGATTCGACCATCGCTTCGGCCGTCGTTTTAACGTTCGAGAGTTTCTCGCGCGTTGCCGGGTCCGTCGTCACGTACTCCATACGATCTTCTAAACCGCGGATCTGTTCGATCAACAATTGCAGGTACGCGTCGGCCTCCGAGAGTTTCCGATCAAAACTCGCCATCGACGACACGGCGGTGCGGGCGTCGTCGCGTCGAGCGGACGAATGACGCACGATCGCGTCCTCGAGACCGTTCACCCATTTCTCGCGTTCGTCGCCGTCGCGCGCTTGAAAATGGAACGTTTTCTGATCGACGGTGATCGTGAACGTGCTATCGTCTTCGTCGTCGATGCCGATAATCGCTCCTTTCAAACGGACGCAACCTCGTCGCGAACCGCGCATCATTTTCTCTTTACTCGTATAGTATGATAAAAGTCCGGCGTTCTCGTCCAACACGAACCACCGATATTGCCAGCCTTTCATAACGTTCGTCCATTTACTCAACGGTCCTTCGATCGTCGTCATGGTGACGCAATGAGTGGTGGGCGGTTATACTTTCGATTGTCGAAAATTCGGGTGCCTGCTACCGGTACCTGGAAGAAAAGAAAAATTAATTCGTTGAAAATTAGTTTTCAGTTACTTATGAGGGTTAAAAGAAAAATTTGATTATAGGCGCTAAATAGTTATATTGCATTTGTAGGTTTAGGAATCTAGGTTAGAAAAAAATAATAATTGATTGATAGTTACCTATTCATTGGTAGGACATTAGGATGACATTAAGATGACATTTGGGTCAATTTGTCTATTTGTAAGCAGTTATTGTCTATACCAGTTTAGGAATGAGAGGGTTAAAGAAAAAAACTTTGTTTAATTTATAAGCCTATGCTGAAAGATTACTAGTTGTGCCTAATGCCTTGGTTTAGGAACTTAAAAGGTTAATAACAAGAGGTAACTTATTTGCTAATAATAAGTAGTTAGGCCTATTGTTTATTACGTTTAGGAACTTAGAGGTTTAAAGACAAAAACAAAGTCGACACACGTAATTATTGTCTAGGTTTAGAAAATAAAGAGGGTTAACTTAGCCCGATATACAGAGTGACAGAAAATTCAACCAAAAAAATTATTTCCAAATGTTGAAGCTATTAAATAAAATCGGGCCAATCTTTATATTCTTATAATAATAGCGTAGTTTTGAACAGGTTGAAGGCTATAGGCAAATGGTAAAGCTATGTAGACCTATTGCTAATGACATTGTAAAGGAGATGATCTTCTTGCCTTTACCCTCTCTTAGACCTCATTCATAAAATAATTCAAGCAAAATGTACAGGATGCCATCAAGGTTTATGATAAATAACACTATGAATCACTAGATTATGTAATACCAATTAAATATTGGGCACCAAATATTGGCATTATAGGCTAAGCCTGCATTAGGCCTCCTACTTGTCCCAAACATCTTTACTCAACTAAAGATTCCATTAGAAATCCAGGTCTACAGCATGAAAACATTTCCAATGTACCATGGCATTGCCATTGGCATTTGGGGCATAGACCTAGGAGAGGCTTTGCCTGTGAAGGCTAACTCTCTCTTGACTTCTGACTAATTAGAGACTTGGTCTCCATTCTCAAAATATCAACAATTAGGCCTAGGCCACTGGTAGGCCATTATTATATTTCTTTACCCCAGTATTTTCAATATGTTTAGATTATTTAGACATCGTTTGAATTGTTGGTGTGAATATGGGTGGGTGAGAAACGATGTTTATGGTAGGCTATGGCCTTATTTTTATGTTGATCATTTTGATGGGAGTGATCTCCAACCAGTTATTCTGCCGTTCCTTGTTCGTTCTAGACATACCAGTGGCCCTTCAACTATTCACAAATGAAGAGTATTTTAAAGGATTTTTTGCCAGTCGTCAAACGGGCGTACTTACTTCAAAATTCAGACTTTAATCGATCAATAATCGGCTCTTAACTGATAACTACGACCACCCGTTACGCTTTACGTCATCGAGTTCTGTGCTGTTTTTTTTTCTCTACTGGATAGACGGCAGCACTGTACTGTCGACAGTGTCATGGTCAAATATGACCTAGGAAAAAATGCATTCTATTGGAGGAATACAGCAGTAAGTAAATGATGGCTGTTAGCCAACAGCCGAAACGTTGTGGTTTCGTAATAATAAATTTCATAGTATAATTTCAAATTCGAAGTGTGGGATTTCTTCATTTATCTACAGTTTACACGGATTATAGTGTTTATTCGACAACTAACAGCAGTGAGTGCTTTATCACTTCACGTACGTCTCAGCTACGAGCAATTGAGATAATTGCTCGTTGCCTAAAGGCATACCAAATGCCAACTTATTCATTACCAATGATCAAGTTTTTGCAAGAAGCAAAGTCTGGTCGAATCTAGTCACCCACTCCTTTCTCAAGTTCAAAACACTTTCGGCTTGGACGCGGCTTTACGTTAACAAAAACGAACCAGTCGATAATGAATTAGATATTTTGCTAGAAATAAGTGATTAAATCAATCGATAATAATAAAAACTAATTTGTTTATACCGCTACTAGTAATTATCGCACCTTACATGAAACCACATGATTATAAAAATGTCATTGCAAAACAAGAACATAAAACACTGAAGCTGAGACGTTATTCAATTAATGGTAAAAAAGCTTTCCTAACCCTAACCCTTTCCTCTAAAAGGCGCAGAGACAATAGTGTATCTTATAAACACTGACTCAGGAGCAGCTAGTGCATCTTATAAACACTGACTCAGGAGCAGCTAGTGCATCTTATAAACACTGACTGAGGAGCAGCTTGTGCATCTTATGAACACTTGAGGAGCAACTAGTGCATCTTATAAACACTGACTCAGGAGCAGCTAGTGCATCTTATAAACACTGACTCAGGAGCAGCTAGTGCATCTTATAAACACTGACTGAGGAGCAGCTAGTGTATCTTATAAACACTGACTCAGGAGCAGCTAGTGCATCTTAGAAATACTGACTGAGGAGCAGCTAGTGCATCTTATAAACACTGACTCAGGAGCAGCTAGTGCATCTTAGAAACACTTGAGGAGCAACAGAGACAATAGTGGACTTCAAAGTATAGTAAAGTAATGATTTATTTTTTTAATTAATTTACACTTGTACAAACTGGTCTAGTCAGAAATGTACTTCACGAAATTTACCAGATTACAGTCTACTTGTTAGTAGTGGTAGAACGTTAAGTTAGGTTGGTGACGCTGTTTAAATGATCGCATCCACAGCCTAGTTTCGACTCAGGTCGGTTGAGTTGCGCTTTAACGCGACATATAATGTCAACATGATATTGGGAACTTTGGATAATATTGGGAAGTTCGGATAATTTTTGATACTTAATTGAGCATAGGTTTGAATGATTTGTGATAACAATGACATATAAACCTGGATGAATTGGTCTTTTAGTCTACTATCAACCAATGTTAGAAATAGTGGTTCATTTTATTTTCCTTAGTGTGAAATAATGTGCTTAGCCTGAACCTTAAGTAGTCAGGATTTTAAAGAGTTGTATGTGCGAAAATATGTCGACATAAAATTTTAGACTTTTAGACGCAATAAAAAAGTTCACATGAATTCACATGAAAGAGGTATAGCCAGGAAGAACTTGGTCTTAAGTGAAAGCTAAGAATACTTTGAACGTTTAATTAATGATATCACTGTTGATTATTCATTGATAGTATAATTATTTAATGTTGTCTATAGCTGGCCTGCAATTAGGTAAAATTATAGTTTGCTAATAGAAATAATGTAATAGAAGCAACTTGTTCAATGTTGTGGTTTTCAGTGGTTCATAAAATACCGATTTAATTAAGGTCCTGTCTGATATAGAGGAACAGTCCCTTAATAAAGAAGAAAAAACGTCAGAATAGCCATCTCAAGCGAATTCATTATGTTTGAAAATCTTTAACTTACGACTAGGCAAAGTTTGCAAAATTATATTTTCCTAATAAAAATAATGTCAACTAAAATGAAATTAAAGACGGATTTGTTAATCTTAGGCTTTTTAGAGTGAATTCGTAGTTTTATCCCTCAGATTAATGCTTTTATGTTGAACTGTTTTTGCTATACAGTTCACGTGTTTGTTCACTAGGAACTTATGTGATAAATTCTTTGATTATAATACCTGTCATTTAGATGCGTATAATAGTTGTCATAGGAATAAAACGACATACATGTTCATCATCATGTTATAACTCTTTAATTGTTAATAGTTTAGTTTACAGCAACTTTTTCACCGTTGTTTAGTTTTCAGTGGTTCGTGATAGCGATTTAATCAAAGTCCTATCGGAAAATAGAGTAGAGTTTCGTGATAAATGTGTATATACGAACATTAGTAAATTGTCCTAGTTTATAGTTTATACGTCCATTGTGGTTGGTATTTTTTGAAATACAGTCATCGTATATTATAATTTCCTCATGGACGTAATCTGGCATTTTCTATAATTGTTGTATGAAAATAAATATGATTCACCTTTCATGAAGTTTTTAGCAACAATCAAAGGTGATTCAAAAGATCTTAATAGATCCCCGAAAAGTGGATGTATTAGGATTGTGGTTATATGGGTGTGTTTAGGCCCATGTCAAAGCTAAATTCTGATCTACCATTTGAAGATGGTACGCCTACAAACTATAGTTCAACCTCGTTACAACGAACTCTTAGAAGGGCGCCAGAAAATATGCTCGTAATAATCGAAAGTTCGTGATATCCTTGAAAAACAATTGATGAAAATGAAACTTTTCCTATTTGGGACAATATTCTAGGTTTGTAATACTGGAATCCGAGGACGCCTCTGCCGAATTACGGCGATGTTTTCGCTACCGGCAACTTCGTTATTGCCAAAGATATTAGTCAGGTCTGATCAATTGAAAAGCAGTCATTGTTGATACGCTGTGTATGTCTGAACAATAAAACGCACGGTTCCCCAAAGCGAAACAAGTCAATAAGAAAGTCCATAAGAAAGAAAATTTAATGCACTGATTTTGTTTTTTCATAATTCATTTAATAGTTATATAATATATAGTTAATAATTACATAATCAATTGCTCTTAACATCTCAGAAAATACATGTATCCATCATACATCACTGAAACAAGTACATAGCCCCACCCGCAGAATTCATTATTATTAAACATCCAGCAAAATTTTCATTTCATTCACGCACCAAAAGAAGAAAAAACATGTCACAAAAGGGTAAAACAAGAGATCTTCATTTATTTGTAGGGCGACCGCAAAAATGCTTAGGAAACCGGTCGACACCTTTTGGCAGTATTTTATTTAACTGGTTGTCGAACTTCACTCACGCAGTGATCAAAACTTCGAAACATCGACGCAACTAGGATGTGGCCCATAAACGTGGCAGATAGTCCACTGGCAGTGTTACTGATGTACAATTTATCCTCGTCATGGGAAGGAATCAGGACTTCATTCCATCGACACCATGCGTGTGCTAACAGCATGAATACAAACAACAATATGGCAGTGGAACGGAACCTTAAAATGCAAACCCCTTGGCGATAAATGTATCTCGATTGATGTAATCTCGGCAACATAAGCCGCCATCTTACATTGAAACCACATTGATCACGATTGATTAAAACTTAAGCACATGAAACCGGACATGCAGCAGGGGACATACAAAGGAATCATTCATTTAATTTACGCACAATGTTTCATCATTACTGATAACTACGAACGCGAAAACTTCATCTGCCGAAAGGAAAATTATCGTTAAAATATACACGTTCATTTGAAGAAGGTACGAAAATATTAAAAAAACCTTCTTCGTAAATAAAGAATCTGAGCGAAAAAATGAAGTATCGTTTCTATAATTTTCAGTATCTCATATGGGTCAGATTTGACCGCGTTTTGCGCCACAAATTAACTTCTTTTCGTAAATACTAACAATTCTTCGTAAAGCCTGACCCTTAACGAGCCTTTATCTAAATATGGAATATAATACAAAATACTTTTTTGCTAATACAATAAATATCTAAATAAAAATGTATTTCTGTACGAGTCTATGACTGTCCGCTGACGCACATGCGCAAAAAACTGAAATGTCCTTTTCGATCGCCGTTCGTCGATGACGTCATCTTTTTCGACGATTTCGGAGACGATTTTCTCGACGGAAGACTCAATTTACGTTTCATTTTCTTCGATTGATTCGGTTCCAATACGGCCAGTATGGCCTCGTCGAAAACGTCCTTCAAACCGATCTGCGTCAAGGCCGAACACTCGACGTATTTCACGGCGCCGATTTTCTTCGCCAGGGCTTCGCCTTGTTCGGGAGTGGTCGGTTTGTGATTCGATTTCTGCAATCTGCGAATGGTTTTTTCGTCGGTGCGCAGGTCGTTTTGGGTACCGACTAGAATGAAGTTCGTATTTGGGCAGTACTGACGAATTTCGGGCACCCAATGCTCGTGTACGTTCGCGTATGACGAAGGACTGGCAATCGAGAAACAGACGAGGACCACATCGGAGCCCGGATAGGTCAAGGCACGCAGCCGATCGAATGCCTCTTGTCCGGCCGTGTCGAACAATCCCAGACAATACAGAGTACCGTGTATGTTGATATTCACTGAAAAATGTAAAAAAAACATCATGAAATCCCTCATTCTGAATTTAAAAAAAAATGTTTTAGAAGACATAAACAGTGCGAAATTCGGAAAGATTAGATCAGAAGATTTCTCACTAGAAGTCCCCCTTCCATAGATAGTCAGTTGTATGCAGGGCTTTTCTAACATTTCCCTTAAAATTGTGGAACAAGTTTCCAGTCAGCTTGCGTGACAGTTCATTTTATTGTGTCTGAGATAAGTTTTTTTTTTCGAATTAAAGGAGGCATTGCTGCATCATCAGTAAAGCACTCCCGGCAGAGTCACCAAATATAGCGCTATAAAAGCATAATTTTTATCATTATAAAGTAATTTTGTTACGTTGTTCTGTTCGTGAGATCATCTGGAAAATTTTCGACAACGCCTCTTGAATATGTTGAAAGATATCTATATGAAAATCATCGAATGTATCAAGTATTTCTAGTTAGGAAAATCCTTCTTTAACGAATTGCCAATGCTGTTAGGTTTACGTGCCTAAATAGAAAGCGCTGCGACGCTTTGCATCATTTGTTATTATACTATTTCCAGGAAAACCACAATTTAGGCTGGGGAATTTTTTGTGTGTTGTTAGTTGTGGTTTCATTCATGGAAATAACCACGACAGACAATATTTTTACAGATAACTAACACACAGAGTTCCCGTATAGAGTGGGAAGTTCCGAGAACGTCATGGTAGAAAATAACGAGATGAATTGTCAAGTATTTCTCAACAATTTCATCCATGCATTTATAACCAGAATCCCACAATAATGAGGAAAAATAAAGTTCGAAAATACAGTATTCCTGAAGATGTCTATTAGGATATAGTTGAAACGTTGAATAAACTGCACTAGCTCAAGGAATACAGTATTCCTGAAGATGACTATTAGGATATAGTCAAAACGCAGAATAAAATACACTAGCTCTAGTAAAACATTTCGGACTTTATTTCTTTTCATTAATGTGGGAATCACCCATAAAATTATTCGACCCAGATTATTGAACTGTTTCCAAATCCCCTCCTCGAATCGCATCTCGCTTACCGGCATAATTATCGAATACAGTCGGCACGTAGCTCGTCGGAAACCTATTCGAAGCATAACTGATCAACATACAAGTTTTACCAATAGCTCCGTCCCCGACTACAGTACATTTTAGAATATTTTCCGAACATGTCGGTAAGACCGTATCACAACCGCGACCATAATCCATGTTGATATCTGCTGCTCTCTGTCGTCTGAGTTTCTATGACTACTGGTTTCTATGACTTCTGACTAATATTGTTGTGTGGTATCGTCAGTTACCGGAAGCTGAAGAGGTATAAAAATACAACACGATACTTAACAAAAATATATATACACTGAAATATATCCGCATTATATCAAAGTTGTTAGGAATTTTCTAGAAGCAATAAATTGTTAAAAGTAAAACAACCCTTGCAAATTTCCTTTATTTACCAGGCTTCCGACCTTTTATAATATGCCTACAATGTTTTCAAAATGATTTAATTTCATTGCATATGAGCCTTAAATCTGTCGATATGTGAACACTTCTCCCTAAAAGCTACCGCCAGTTTCTATGGGCATTTTTAAGGTTTCGGGGCGAGGTGACACGATTCAAGGCATTTGATTTATCTTTTTATGTCGAATGCATTATTATAGGTCGCATCTACAGGTACGACAAACAAACCCGTCCAATCGGCAACGTATTATTACATCAAGTCTAGTCCCGTATGTGAAATGGGCTCAACTCACTAGCGAAACCTATCTATCAGGTGTATGAGTCATGAGCGTATACGGCTAGTATAGTGGGAACGCCCTGGATTGTCGAGTAGCTCGGCTGTACACAGCCGGCCGCCGATACGATATAGCACGATTCATAATTATGAATTGACAAAGCTTTTGTCTCCCTCGTTCAAACTGGTGACAATAGTTGAAATGGAAAATGTCCCCCGATGCTGGTGAAAGAGCATCAGCATCGTCATAATATCGTGATACCTTAGCAGATGTTCTCCTTTGAGATTGGCTAAGAATGACTCAAATAATTAATATAGTTCGTTATCAGCACAAAACGACAAACGGTTTAATCATTGGTTTTTATCGTTTATTCATGTCGAAAGAACTATTTTATGAACATTTTAAGAAGGCCCACGAAACATTTATTTAATGACTGGCAAGAGATATGAATAAATAAAGTTATATCATCACCCATAACAAATAACCGAAATAAATGACAGAACACGTCTACACTTCGCTTTCTTGAAGTATGAAAATAACTGGGATGTGATCGCCTTTTGCCATATGGTTGTAAAGTAACAAAGGAAGTATGTGAGTGAGATAGAAACACGCTATGATAGAAACGGAAGAAAGGAAACACTGGTTTTGTTTCGGCGAAGATGCCGCTGGCATAGTTCATTTATACGAGTCTTGTAGTAAACATCGAGAGATAGCGAATGGACAAAACTACGGCTCTAGTTCTAAATAATCACATTTCATTATTCATTTTCTACTTACTGTCCAGAGTTCTGACCAGATAATTCCTCCTTGCAAAAGGCGTCGAGTATATAGTACGAGGTGAAACACTCTTTCTATTTCTACTCCTACTAATCAGGTATTGACGGTAACACCCGGTGTTCGATCAGTCATTATTTACTATGCTAGACGCGTGGCGCTTCAAAATAGAGATGGTGACTCATATTGACGAACGATCGCAGCGAGACAACCTTCTAGCGTGCACGCGGGCCGCGCGTCCCTCTAGTGTGTGCCCAGTTAATCAGAAAAGAAGAGAATAAAACTTTTTTAAAGGTTTTTATGTCTTTTAGTAAAATAATTGTCATGGAAGCTAGCGAAAAAGTCAGCCAACAATTATGGGATTCGAATCCACTCCAGTGACCGTATTTTGCACATTGCGAAAATAAACAAACGAAGACATCGTTTGAAGGGTTAGTTTCAGGCTGCAGATTCTACTGTTTTTGTAAATATAAGATACTCGCTTCCCTGTGCATACTATCAATAATAAATCCTGTACTACATGTATATATACTATCAATCATAAATCGTTTAAATTTAACTATCAGAAGATCATCCACAAATGTTTTTTCTTCTCTCAAGTTTTTCGATACACGATTCGACAACAATAGAACATCGCGTGTTAAGGGCGTAAAAGTAGTTCTGGTCACCGTTTCGGGAATTACAAACATAACGCGGTCGATGACTCCCGAGCCAATCATGAAAACTTTACTTTCAACAAATATTTACTAAAAATGCAAAATGACCCGAAGGCATCGAAAGCTTCACGAATGGAACATCTGCAAAAGTAAGTATAAATCGCGAATATCATCATTACTAAACAATATTATATACAAATTTGTATCAGTTTAAATTTTGTTACTTCCATTTAATTTTACACCGAACTCGATAACCAGTCAAACTATTTCGGCGAAAAACTGATTTCGATTGTTCGTCCGTCCGTTCGTCAGTGTGCCGGCGGTGGTTGTTCGAAAAACGACTAAGTGATGAAATGATATTTCAACTTCACAGAAATACTCATATTCATCCATAACATTTGTTTAACGGCCATGTGTTTCACGATTTCATTTGACACTTTTTACTCCTATTGTTTTAGATCGGCCTCTTCTATGAGTTCAGCCACTAGGCTTGTCGATATCCCCTCTATCCATTGATTGCCATTATTATGTTTAAATTAATTGTTTGTGATTCATTATGCTTAGATAAATAAAGACTATTATAATTATTATTATCATTATTGTTATTATTATTATTATTATTATTATTATTATCATTATTATTATTATTATTACCGAAAATACATGAAGAGGATGTATTTTTGTTATTACTTTATGCTTGTTTATATTCATCAATCGTGTTTTTTATGTTCAGAGCACAGATTATTACCAGTTATGCGCTATATAAGCTATATTTCGAGATGTTTCAAGATTCTATAATGTATGGCTGTATGGCTTTGTACAACACCGATTTTTTTCTCTAAATCTTTGTATTGGTATTCGACATATTCCTATCAGTGCAGGACGTCAACTAAAGCAGGCGGGTGGGCAGGCAGGCAGTGCTATGCGCTTGAGCCAATTCTTTAGTTTGTGAAATATCAGTAATCAAATTTATTAAGACTAATGGTAACGAAAATTTTTACAAAAACAGAGTTCGAAAAAATCTTATCAAACTTAACGTAAAACGCGGAATTGGACGCTGATGCGTTCCTCGCGCCGTGGATAGAACGGCGCATCCTAGCGATAGCCGTGAAAACATCCACCGACGAACCATGAACAGTAAACAACCCGATTATTGATTTATTATTTATTTATTTTTATCTACTCGCAGTTTTATTGAATCTAATTATAACACGACATTTGACGATTGAGTTACAAATATAAATTCAATTCGAGCTTTTCCATAGTCAGTCAGTAACATGGCTGTAGTTCATAATCGGATTTTTCCCAAACCACCACAAGTATATCCGATTATAAAGCATTATCGCCAACGATTAGTAACATACACGGTCATAATAATCACAACCTAAACTACCGCAACAATCAGAAGTTACGTTACATTTCTCGTTGTCCCCTTTGCACCCTATATAAAAAAATGCATGATAAACTAAAATGGAATTTTGAAGTGTAACACTTTTTTTAACCGAAATTGAAGAAATAATTACACCCATCTTGGATGTTGGGATGTTGAGCGACTGATGATCCCAACATAACGTGGATCCAAGATCCAAGATAACGTTTTCATAACCTTAGTGTCTGATGTACCACACGTTAATTGTATCACACTAGGATCGTCAAGCGCCGGAGATCTCTGTGGAGACAACCACTGCCAGGACTTGGGTGAGCCTGGCTTAGGAAAGTAACACACACAGTGGTTAAATTTACCGATCATTTTATGTCAGAATCAACTAAGATCTCCAGGGCCCGGTTCTATAGACTGGTATTACCTTTAACCCGGAGGCTAATTCAATTGATAATAAATTCAATTAGCCCCCGGGTTAAAGGTTATACTACTACCAGTCTATAATACAGGGCCCAACAAATATCGATCTTTCAAAATTTCATAACGTCGACGGTGCTTGGGTTCATACGTGTTTACAATAGGCTTCGGATTATCCTACCCCCCAGTTCATAATGCCTGGATCCACCGCAAGGATGATGCCATGTCAACCAATCAGATACAAAAGAATGTTATATAGGAGATACATGTGTATAAGAACAATATTATGTGCGTCAATGATTTTATGTCGGAATATAGGTTTTATCTCTGAAATGCTTAAAAATTGATCCGTTCAATCGATAAACTAAATAGATTAATAATTGTCTCAGCCGCTACTCACCTGCAGCTAATGACACGGCACTGGCCACAATCACAACGACAGCATATACGCGAGTCACTAAATAAGCCATCATTTTCAACGCCTAGATTTAAAATGATTATAATAGCAATTTACAGTCTACAATAGGCTCTCATTTCATCAGTTAATTTACCAGGTTTAAAGAAATTGTGCTGTTTCAGAAAAAGAGCAATTGTTTGTAGATACGGTGTAAAGCAGCGATAACGAGTTTTCTGCATTGGCTGGTTTGAATATCGTACTATGAAGCGTAGAGTTTCGTCAAAATTAATCGCATCAGTTCGAAATGGTGAGAATAAAAGTAATCATTAATTCACGAATATTTGGTATATATAAAAAATCCTTATAGAATATACTACTATACAAGACCGCATGATTAGATTAGTGACACGTAGCGAACAATCGTTCCTCATCTCAGTTATAAGAAAATTTTGGTTATGAATTTCACGCAGATCAAATCAAAATAGTCATCGGTTGATATCTGGATCGCTTGCTATCACCATACGTACGTTTATCTTCTTGCGGTTTTGCCTTTGCGTTAAGTCCAGTTGCTGCATTGAATATAGGAACCTTTATGTAAAAAATTTCGCTCATCGATTTTAATTTCCTGATATTTAAACACACTATTTGCTTTCTATTCAGGTTCTATTCAATTTGCCGGGTGTTAACTTCAGCAGCACTTGAATGCAGAGAACGGGTGACATATGAAACTATTTCGTTCGATATATTTTTCATTGAAAATTTAATTTCCAATCATATTTTCGTTAACTATAAACAACGTATTCATCCATGCAAAATTAAACCCGAAAACTGTGGGGACTTGATCCAAGAGACAAAATAAACTCACATAACTTTTCATATTCGATATTCTCGGGCGACTTTGTGCAATATGGAAATAATCTATACTACTAAGCTATTATTTCTTTCTCAGTAATTTGATCGATTTTTCTGCGCGAAGTTGAGAGTCCAATTCGAGACATTTTTCCGGCAGCATGTCAGAAGATGCCACTGAACGAAACAGTCGTCGCAGATGCCCTACTGGTCGATCATCGCATTAAACATTAAACAACCCGATCATTGAATTATTTACTCGCAGTTTTATTGAATCTAATTATAACACGAAATTTGACGACTGAGTTACAAATATAAATTCAATTCAAGCTTTTCCATAGTCAGTCAGTAACATGGCTGAAGTTCATAATCGGATTTTTCCCGAACCACCACAAGTATATCCGATTATAAAGCATTATCGCCAACGATTAGCAACATAATCCACTATTACACTGTGTGATGCAGCAGTCAGAATCTACGGAACATTTCCTGTATTTCTCTTTGCAGCCTATACCAAAAAAGCGTAATAAACTAAAATGAAAATTTGAAGTGAAACACTTTTTTTTAACATAAATTGAAGAAACAATTAATCCCATCTCCCCAGATGTTGGGCGACGTGGTGATCCTGGCGTCACGTGGATCCAAAATAACGTTTTCACAACCTGGCTTAGGCATACAGTGGTAAAATGTTACCGGTCATATTGTTGCAGAATCAACCTAGGTGTCCAACAGAAAATTATTGATTTTTCAAAATGTTATAACGACGACGGTGGTCGGGTTCGTATGTGTTTACAATAGGCTTCGGATTATCCTAAACCCCCCCTCCCCCCAATTCATAGTGCCTGGATTCACCGCACAGATGATGCCATGTCAACCAATCAGACACAAACGAATGTTCTACAGGAAATACATGTGTGTAAGAACAATATTTTGCGCGTCAATGATTTTTGTCAGAATATAGGTTTTATCTCTGAAATGCTTAAAAATTGATCCGTTCAATCGACAATCTATATAGATTAATCATTGTCTTAGTCGTTACTCACCTGGAGCAAATGATACGGCACTGACCACATCAACACTGATCACAGCAAGAGCGTATACACTTAATAAGCGAGTCACTAAATAAACCATCATTTTCAACGCCTAGACTTAAAATGAATATAATAGCAATTTACAGTCTACAATAGGCTCTCATTTCATCAGTTAATTTACCAGGTTTGAAGTAATAGTGCTGTTTCAGAAAAAAGCAATTGCTTGTAGATACGGTGTAAAGCAGCGATAACGGGTTTTCTGCATTGCTGGCTTGGAAATCGTACTACGAAGCGTAGAGTTTCGTCAAAATTAATCGCATCAATTCGAAACGGCGAGAATAAAAGTAATCAATTCACAAATATTTGGTATATATCAAAATCCTTATAGAATATACAACTATACAAGACAGTATGATTAGATTAGTGACACGTAGCGAACAATCGTTCCTCATCTCAGTTATAAGAAAATTTTCGTTATGAATTTTATGCAGATCAAATCATAATAGCCGTCGGTTGATATCTTGAAATACTTTGAATTGATACTATATTATATTAGACGGTATGACCAGTCATTGAGAATTCGTTAACCGCTTGCTATCTCTATGTTATCTACTTACGGTTTTTTGATATCTCCATGTTATCTACTTACGATTTCGTCTTTTTGATGATACATTCAATCAGGGAAGTGATTCAGCATTCACACTTCTCTGAACATAGGAACCTTAATGTAGAAAGTTCGCTCATCACTTTTACACTCCTGATATTTAACACTATTTGCTTTCTATTCAGGTTCTATTCACTTTGCCGGGATCTAATTTCAGCAATTGAATCCAGAGAGGGAACGGGTGAAATATGAAACTATTTCGTCTGATATATATTTTTAATGAAAATCTAATATCCGATAACATTTTAGTTAACTATATATAAAGAACGTATTCATGCATGCAAAATTAAACCCGAAAACTGTGGGGACTTGATCCAAGAGACAAAATAAACTCACATAACTTTTCATATTCGATATTCTCGGGCGACTTTGTGCAATATGGAAATAATCTATATACTACTAAGCTGTTATTTCTTTCTCAGTTATTTGATCGATTTTCTGCGCGAAGTTGAGAGTCCAATTCGGAACATTTTTCCGGCAGCATGTCAGAAGATGCCACTAAACGAAACAGTCATCGCAGATGCCCTACTGGTCGACCATCGCAAACAGTGGCTGAGATTGCCTTACCGCTGGGACTAAGTCCATCTTTGACGCCTGAGTTTTGAGTAGTTGTGAAATCATTTTGCAAAAATATCATACCTTTGAAATAAGATACTCATGAATTGAACGTCCGGTGATTGCCCGCTCTCAATTTTCCGTACGAAAATTGTCCTCGCTACACCATCAGGTCTATCATTGCTCAGGTACGTTTTCATCGATTTCACGAGTGCGATGAAGAAGAAATGCTGTTGGCGACAATGAAGCATATCGAGTTTTGGAGATGAAAAATTTCTTGTGTAGATGAGAGGTGAAACCAGTGCCAGAACGAGAAGAAATTTCACATGCTCCTTGTAGATTTTTCATATTTTTTTGTGCGTAGTTTTTTTCAAGATGGCGGAAAAAATAATCAACAGAGAGTGGTGCCTTCAATCTGAGCGGAATTTCGGGAATAATTCAGAATAGTGGAAACAAAATTAACTGGGCCACAATTTACAACTAAAAGTTACTAAGCATTGATAGCCGATGTTGTATATAATTGGAAGTACTCGATTAGAAATTTGCGAGGATAGCCACTGAAAAGGAGATGAATACGTCTCTTGTGTAGAGGTTAATACATAATGCGTAGAAGTAAAGAAAAGTAAATATATCCTCCAGAAAATGATTATTCCATCGGGCCACAATTTGCTATTTGAGATTGTATAAAAGTCGTTTTTTTCCAAGTGATTATTATCGAAATGAATGGAGTCGATGATGATGTTGTAACAACAGTCGGATACCATTACTAGAATAATTACCATCGGGGCAAATTTTCCCGTATCATTGTGTACGTTCACTATCTTTTTCCTACTTTCAGAATCGATAGAAAGTATGTGGAGTTAAGCGGTTATTTCTAAGTGGACTATTATTGGCGATATACGAAGATGTTTAATGGAACAACCACTCTAGATCCACGAGTTGATATGTGCAAATCGTGGCTCGGTAGGCCTTACCGATGGGACTTTAAATTGGGCGTCTACACCTATCTATTTTTTTATGGGGCATCGTCAATTTGTGGTATCACCTTCAATGGTTTTACTATTTACGTGTTAGGAAAGTTGATAAACAACAGTTATTACCTTGTGAAAGTTCTGGCAATTCTTGACCTCTTGTACTGCGTGGCGGTGTTTGTGCTGTACCCCTTAAGAATGACCCACGTGTTTATCGTGTTGGGCGAGGTGGCGTTTCACCAAGACGACTGGATCTTCGGGAACGAGTATATCAGCGTATCGGTCGCCATGTTCTACATGTTTCAGATGAGTCGTAATTGGGGCGTTGTTTTGATCAGCATCGAACGATTTATCATCGTTGTTTTCCCGTTAAAATCGCGAATGTTTTGGACGAGAAAAATAGTTAACTTAATAATTCTTTTCATAAATACTTCGTCATTTATGTTTTATCTACCACATCTATTTCCAGCCAGGTATTTTCGAATATTTTCTTGTAAAGGCAGTCAATTGTCCACTCTTACCGAACTAGGCACGATTCGTATAGATTATGGTACCCGTGTTTTGCGATATTGGCGAATATTGATAACGAATAAAGTGGCTTCGTTTTTCTCTGTATTGATGCCCATATTTTCGTTGATTTTTCTGAACGGGATTCTAATTTCGGTTTTGTTTATACAGAAGGTTCGACGCCAAACGATCATTGGTGATAATTCGTCCACAAATACGTCAACTGAAGTTCAAGTTTTGCGCATGTCGTTCATCTTAGTTTTCATATTCATCATTTTTGAATCCCCGATATTTGTCGAAAAATTATCATTAATAAAATTACTTGGATTTAGTTTTCTACGTATAAAAGGGATAGCTGACAATCATTCGTCTATGCTGATTAGAAAGATGGCCATCGGTCTAACTGTCGTAGATTCTTGTGCTAACTTCTTTGCGTATTGTGCTACATATTCGAAATTCAGACTGAAAGTTCAAGAGTTATTGCGACGATGGTGTGAATAAGTAACATACACAGAGTTCTCACAAGCTTTAAGATTTATCACTCATTCACTCTGATCGAAATGATTTTTTGGGGGGTATGGTTGGTAGACCCGGACGTTTGTTCGAGGATGAAATGTTGAAATGCAATGATAAGCCATACATGGCTGGGCACTAGCAGCGTTATTATGAATGGCCATGAAAATTTGTGTCGACCCAAATTGAAGGTGTGAACTGCATCTCTATTGATAAATGACCAGCTGTCAGATGATTTAGAATTAATCTAAAATCACCAAATCACCGGATTTCGCTCCATGTGATATTTTCCTGTTCGGAAGGAACTGAAAAAAACCCCAAGGTAATCGAAACATCACCAGCAGAAATCGAAAACTTTATTGTCGGAAGTCAAAGAATTTTTGAGAAATACTGAATCTGATGTGTCAAATTCGACGTCGAGCTCAACTGTGGTCAAAATGTTTATGATATTGAACAAGAAGCTTAAGCGAAGTTGAATTCAGTAAAACGCGGAACTGGACGCTGATGTGTTCCTCGCACCGCGGATACAACGGCGCCTCCTATTAAGCACTTTGAAAACATCCACTGACGAATCATAAACAGTTAAAAATCCGATCATTGATTTATTTACTCGCGGTTTTATAGAATCTAATTATAACACGAGATTTGACGACTGAGTAACAAATATTAATTAATTTTGAGACTCTTCATAGTCATTCAGTCGGTAACCTGACTGTGGTTCAGTTTCATAATCGGATAGTTACCAAACACCACAAGTATATCCGATTATAAACTCTATCACCAATGATTCAAGAACAAACTACTTTACAAGGTTTGCCGCTACAACACTTCGAGGCACCACCGAGACACATCATACCCTTGGTCGTGCAGCCTATATAAAAAAAAACATGAAAAGGTAAGTTGAATTCAGAAGTAAAACACAATTATTTTACCAGTCTATAATACCTATAATACCGGGCCCAACAAATATCGATCTTTCAAAATGTCATAACATCGACGGTGCTTGGTTTCGTACGTGTTTACAATTAGGCTTCGGATTATCCTACCCCCCCCCCCCCCCAATTCATAATGCCTGGATTCACTGCACAGATGATGCCATGTCAACCAATCAGACACAAAAGAATGTTCTACAGGAAATACATGTGTGTAAGAACAATATTATGAGCGTCAATGATTTTTTGTCAGGATATAGGTTTTATCTCTGAAATGCTTAAAAATTGATCCGTTCAATCGATAATCTAAGTAGATTAATCATTGTCTCAGCCGCTACTCACCTGCAGCAAATGACGCGGCACTGGCCACAATCACAACAACAGCGCATACGCGAGTCACTAAATAAGCCATCATTTTAAACGCCTAGACTTAAAATGAATATAATAGCAATGTACAGTCTACAATAGGCTCTCATTTTATCAGTTGATTTACCAGGTTTAAAGAAATAGTGCCGTTTCAGAAAAAGAGCAATTGCTTGGAGATACGGTGTAAAAAGCAGCGATAACGGGTTTTCTGCATTGCTTGCTTGAATATCGTACTATGAAGCGTAGTTTCGTCAAAATTAATTGCATCAATTCGAAATGGTGAGAATAAAAGTAATGGTATATATAAAACACCCTTAAAGAATATACTACTATACAAGACAGCATGATTAGATTAGTGACACGTAGCGAACAATCGTTCCTCATCTCAGTTATAAGAAAATTATGGTTATGAATTTAATGACGATCAAATCAAAATAGCCATCGGTTGATATCTTGAAATACTTTGAATTGAAGGTTTGGTTGCTGCATTCAATATAGGAACCCTTATGTAGAAAATTCGCCCATCAATTTTACACTTCAGACATTTCATACACTATTTACTTTTCTATTCAGGTTTTTCAAATTGCTGCGTGTTAACTTCAATACTTGAATCAAGAGTTCAGTAATTGAATCCAGAATGGGAACCGGTGAAAAACGAAACTATTGTCTGATATTTTATTTTACTGAGGATTCAGGAACTGTGGAACTGGGTACAAGTCGAATAGAACCCACACAGCTGTTGCCACATCCTGGAAGTTCTTTTTTTTTGTATAGAAAATTCGCCCATCAATTTTACACTCAAGACATTCAACAGACTAGTAACTTTTCAATTCAGGTTTTTCAAATTGCTGCGTGTTAACTTCAGTACTTGAATCAAGCGTTCAGTAATTGAATCCAGAGTGGAAACCACTGAAATACGAAGCTATTGTGCGATATATTTATTTTTAACTGAAAAGTAAAAGTAATTAATATCCGATAATGTCTAGTTAAACTATAAAGAACGTATTCATCCATGCAAAATTAAACCCGAAAACTGTGGCCACTCGGTCCAGAAGACAAAATAAACCCAGATAACTTTGGAACTGGGTTCCAAGAAAACTGTGAAACTAAATTCAGAGTCAAATGAAATCCACAGAAGTGTGGAACTGGATGCATCAAATTAACGAAAACTGTGAAACTGGATTCAGATTTCAGTTAGATTATGTAAATTACTGTGGATTTTGGTTTATGGTCGCATTAAATCAGAATCTACAAGCTGTCTAATTAATAAGCAATTATCTAGATAATTGCTCATTGAGCAAATCGACCTCATACGTTTCTTACTTTATAGACGTTATATACGCTGGCTGATGTACCACACGTTGATTGTATCACACTAGGATCGTCAAGCGCCGGAGATCTCTGTGGAGACAACCACTGCCAGGACTTGGGTGAGCCTGGCTTTGGAAAGTAACACACACACAGTGGTTAAATTTACCGATCATATTGTGTCAGAATCAACCAAGATCTCCAGGGCCCGGTTTTATAGACTGGTATTACCTTTAACCCGGAGGCTAATTTTGTGTGTGACTAACCTAATATTATAGGCTGGCTTGTCTATCGAGATGACACGTAAATAAAGATATATATATATATATATATATATATATATATATATATATATATATATATATATATATATATATATATATATATATATATATATATATATATATATATATATACATATATATACGTTTAACAACACTAAATGTAAAATCGACGATGTTAAGCAGGGGAGGATCTAGCTTTTCAGAGAAAGGGGATGTGCGCACTATACCCACTTGGGTCACTACTTACACATCGGGGGTCTGGGGACGCTCCTTCAGAATATAATTTTGAAAAATTAGACGCATTTAGGTGGATTCAGTCTGAGCACTTTCCTGGTTGAAATAAGGAATGAAATATGTTCACAATTTCACTATTTTCTAAGAAAATAACTTAGGTAGAAAATTCCAAGGTTATTCGGCTGAAAAAATTGGTGTGCGCGTGCACCCCCCCCCCCCCCGTTACATCCGCTACTTCGACTAAATTTCTTCACGCGATATTTAAGATGAAAAAGTAAGTTTATGTCGTCTGATGTTTGACTCTAATTACAACATACAAAGCAACATCAAGAAAATATAAAATATTTCTCAGCACAAGATTACACTATGTCAAAATGATAAAGACGATTCAAGCCTAAAACTATTTAAACTGGATTCAAGTGAGGAGTTGAAATCTAAAGAACGTTTTCTCGTCAATGGTTCCTGATCGTCGACTTTTGGATTTTTTATATAACAACCCAGCGGCGGTTTAAGCGGGCATTTTCAGGGTGATATAGATATCATCTATCATTCGGGCGACTGCACGCAATGTGAAAATAATCTATTCTAAGCTGTTATTTCTTTCTCAGTAATTTGATCGATTTTTCTGTGCGAAGTTGAGAGTTGTCAGTAGATGCCATTAAACGAAGCAGTCGTCGCAGCCGCTCCACTGGTCGATCTTTTGCAAACAGTTGCTGAGATTGCCTTACCGATGGGACCTTAAATTCAGCGTTTACATCTATCTATTCTTTTATGGTCCAACGTCAATTTTTTGTATCACCTTGAACGGTTTTACCATTTATGTGTTAGGAAAACTAAACAAGAAAATTAATTTTGATAAATTATTTGACGCCTGCGAAAAAAATGTAGAATTTCTGGGATAATCTAATGTGGAATTGCAATTTTGAAATCGAAGTTTTAAGAAATTTGGGGAATTATGAGATTTGGCAATTGAGTAGCCCCGATACGGTCTTCGACTGTACTGAGTTTTGGTTTAATATTTCATCGAAAATCGTCAATGCAACTTCATTGTCTCCATGGTTGAGGAAAGAGCTCTTCTGATGTCTGCTTCATCATGACTTCGAGCATATCGTGTGGCCTAGCCAGCCGGCCCGGTCTCCGGGACCGTTGGCTGTCACTCGGTATCCTATCCTGAGTCTGGGTTGAAGTAGGCAGTCATTTAAAATAACTTGTTTATATTATTCTGTATGAATTACCCGTGTGTCTTATATGTTGTATTTTCTTATTTCAAAATTAACCTTATTGAATTTGGGGATTTTATCCCGGAATTTCAATGTATTAAGGATCAATAAAAAATTTAATTGAATTGTTACCTAATACACATGCCATCAGAGGACGCGGAGCCGTATATGACAGCTATGCTATTATACATTGATAATCTCACGAAACCTACATACCCCTAATATCGAACATATTTCAAAACATTTGAATATTGAGATTATACATTTACACATTTTTATATGGACCGCTTGTAGCCGCTGATAAAATTCACGCCGGCCCTACACAGATTGTAAATTTAGATAGCTTCGTCATTCCACCAGCATCCCCATGTCAGGGTCTGACTTTTATCAGACTTCCGTATCGTGTATACATCCGCCATTTAACCGAATAATCCGATTTACTTATCACTTCTATTTATGTCAGCCGCTTCTGATATAATCATACATCCATTACTATTACAATACGTCTTCTAATGATATTCAATGCAATATAACATTTCGACGTTCAAAAAGCGGTCATTGTATAATCACAGGGAGCCATTCGGTCAACAATATTTTGCCAAATAGCTTGTATGTGTACACATAGACCTGTGACGTTCTGCACATCGATTTACGGTTGTCGTTTGTAAAATGACGCTGAATGGTTAACATTGTTTCGGTTTCATAATGGTAACGTTTTATAAATAAAACCAAAATATGCCCCTCGATCTGAGATGAAATTCAGTTGCCTAGTATGATTCATGACTTATGATTCACAATAAACATAAGCAGATAAACAGGACCACAATTTACAACTTGCAATAATTGGCTGTAGTGCTCATGTCGCGGGGATAATTCCAGATAGAACGAGTCAGTGGGCGGTTATTGTAACGCTTGATTCCGTGCCGGATTCCGAATCCGATTCCTTTCTTTATTCTATTCCCTGCGCATACTCGACAGTGTACACTACATACAGTATAGGCCTAGTGTGGAGCCAGTAGTTCGCAATTTGTGTTGTTTACATTGTGGATTAATACTGTGGCGAGAGGATTAGGATAAGGATGGATTAACGCGTTTAAAATGTCTTTACATTTACCCCCAGGAGGGAGTGTGGGTCAGTCGCCCCCGGGATTAGCGCGAGGGTCCAGCAGTAGTGGTAGTGATTCGAGCTCAACAGCTGAAGAAGAAAGACTAAGGAGATTATTCGTTAGCTGTGATCATGATGGAGATGGCTACATTGATGGGTAAGGAGGCAAGGGCTGAATATGGGGTTGCGATGTATCAGGTGCGATATTAATTGTACATAGCCTAAACATTTTGCAAGATACCACAGAGTTTAGTTAAGCAGTTTCTAATATTGACTGAACATTAACTTTACTTTGGTCTTGGACCAAGTCTTGGTCTTGGTGTGGACTGTATATGAACTTAATTTCTCTATACAAATTTGCACAAACTCGCTATAAAATGTTTTTCAAAGTTGTATTTTTAGCGCTTTGTAATGTTGTTAAACATATATTTTAGGCTTACCAGTAGGCCTAAGTGGTAGGCCCTTTTGCATGCTTGTGAGCCTACAACTGCCATAAAGTATCTTAGCTTAGTTACCTTACCTATTAGTCTGAATACCAGTCGTACGGGTTCCCTACAGGTTGTTTGTAGAACGACGGCTAGGTACTAGACTACTTAACTATAGGCCCTACCTTAATTGTTCCTTTAGTAGTACAGTTATATCATCGATGCAGACTATGGCCCATACAGCTGAGATAACATGAAGGAACAGATCAAAATGGATTCCTAGAAAAATACAATCAATCAAAATAATTCTCTTCTAAGAAACATTATCCCAACAATGGCGTTGGACAAGTATTTTCTAAATTTGTTCGGCCTGACAAACTTCCTTCAATTGAATATTTTGGCCTATTGGTCAGTCAGTTATTCCTTTTAACTCATTGAATTCGAATCTTTGGCCTAGGCTAATGGTCAGTCAGTTATTTCTTTTCTAACTTATTGAATTTAGAATCTTTGGCCTATTGGTCAGTCAGTTTTTTTTAACTCATTGAATTGAATATTTGGCTTATCGGTCAGTTGGCCTAATGGCAAGTCAATTATTATTTTTTGTTCGACAGCCCAAATTCAATAATCAAATCTTTGGCCTATTGACAAGGCAGTTGTTTATTTATTTCATTTCATTCAAATTGAATATGTAGATATTGGCAAGGCTGTTGTTTTTTTTCAAAATTATTCAATTCAATCTTTGGCCTAATGACAAGTCATTTATTGTTTTTTTGTAACTTGTTGAATTGATTAGTCAGGCCTTTTTTCTAACTTCTCGATTTGAATCCTTGTCTATTGATTGTTTTTTTTTTAAATAAACTTCATGAATCATTTTCGTTCGCTTACCTTGTTTTTTTTTTTAATTTGATTTCAATCGATGTTTTCCCACTTAATTCTTAACGAAATATAAAAGAATTTTTCTCCATCCTTATTTCAGGAAAGATCTGGTCGTTATGTGCCAGCGACTCAACATGGCCGACGTCGTCGACGCGCTGCGCCACGAACTCGGGATGTACAACGAAGGCGGCGTCATTTCGTTCGAAGAGTTTATTAAATGCCGACGGAAACTGATGGCGGAAATCGCTCAGGTTAAAGATCAGTTGATCTGCGACCCGACCGACGACGTCGTTATCGTCTCCGGCGGCGATGGTGGTGGAATGCACGATATCGGCAGCGATGCGCGTCGAATGATGGCCTGGCAAAATAGCAGTGATAATAGTTTAGGTGAGTCTGTCAAAGTGACTCGAGATGGGGCTGAGGGGCCCAAGCAGTTTATGCACGTTAGGAATAAATGATGTGGAGTCGTTTTAGCCACACTGCTAGTTTTTCAAGTTTGCAAAAATGAGAATCAAATTCAGGCCTATCGAAAAATGATAGTTTCTAAGAGAGATGGAGAGAAACTTGAGAGTCTAGAAAGTTCCTTCAGGAAATTAATGAAACAGTTTTGCCTTGTATTGACACAAACACACACCTGTCAATTTTCACATTTCAAATGCATGGAATAAAGAGTAAAAACAAAACAATCGTCAGGGTTCACAGTTTTGGTAAAAAGTATGTAGGTCTGTCGGCCCTATTTGGTTTTTGTTTTGGTCCCAATAGATAGTTATAAGGCTTCCTCTGAAAAGTTCCTCTGAAAACTAAAACTTTTTGATTTGGTAGAAATGACAATTTTATAGATAATATTCATTCAATATTTGTGTGAGCTAGTTTTATTTTGATGAATGAGCTACTCATTGGGATACGCTGTGTTATATTGTGTGTGTGGACTTCAGAAAATTGATGCACCATAAATATTTGGGAAATTGGTAATAGAATTTTTGGTTAATATTTCATTGAAATATTCATGAAATCCTGTGCGTGTGTTGAGAATGAGCTAAATCTGTATGTTTTAATAATTTTGGTGACCTATATCGACTTGTTTATCATAAAATAATGATGCACTCAGTTCAGAAAAGCAAATCCTGTAAAATGGAGAAATTGAAATTTCCACCTACCTGGCCTTGCTTGCAATCTTCTGCCAATTCTACCTTGACCTTGGTTCGCCAGCCACGTTTCAAGAGGGTCGTTTCAAAAACTGAATTTTTGGTTAATATATATTTCATTGAAATATTCATGAAATCCTGTGCGTGTGTTGAGAATGAGCTAAATCTGTATGTTTTAATAATTTTGGTGACCTATATCGACTTGTTTATCATAAAATAATGATGCACTCAGTTCAGAAAAGCAAATCCTGTAAAATGGAGAAATTGAAATTTCCACCTACCTGGCCTTGCTTGCAATCTTCTGCCAATTCTACATTGACCTTGGTTTCGCTAGCCACGTTTCAAGAGAGGCGTTTCAAAAACTGCCTTTCCAATTTAATTAGTTTATTCATTAATCTTTTAACAAAATACTGAATTATACAAGAAATACTGAAATATTTCATTTCTAGGCTACAAGTTTTACCGAGTTTGTAACAACATGTTTTCTAAAACTATCTCTCTTCGCAGCAAATTCCGGATACGGCTACGACAGCGGAACGCAGGATATGGGACCCGACCCGCCGTCGTTACATCGTCTCCTAGAAACGCACGAACCCGATTGTTACAAAAAATTTATCAACGACGCGATGGCCAGCAACTGTTTGGAAGTCGCAAACTCGGTAAGTGTACCACTATTTCAAAGGCTACAAATTTAAATCAGAATAAACTGCAAAACTTGTTCATAGTATAGAAATGGGCTTTAAAACTATTCCTGATTGAAAAAATGTATCTAAAGAGTTAGTATTTCGGTATCAGTCTAGTTCGTTACTTACCTAATCATTGGTGGTAAGCTTTTTATAATCGGATGGGCTTATACCAACCTTGTATATGTGGGCTTATATATATGGTTTGTGAAAATGTCTGATCGTGAAACTAAACCACAGACAGGTTACTGACTGCAGTCTGTAGTAAGTAGAACTTAAATTATTGAATTTCAAAAATATTCATATTGATTTAATTCTCATCGTCGAAACATCAATATTTCAAGTGGAGTGTGTTTAGCATTCGGCCAGCTGTTATCTAGTCAGGGTTGGGGGTTTCAAAACCTAAACAAGTGTTGAAAGATGTTTTCACTACCGAATTCTTATCGGTGTTGAATGATGTTTTCACCAATAACAACAAATTCATAGGCCTATAGAAATTCTCCCTTATTATGGCGAATAAAAAAGCAAACGTATGTAATAAGTTAATAATTAGTAAGTAATGTATGCTTGATTCCAATAAAAGTTCAACCTGAAAAATTTCCCTCACAAAATCACCCTACAAACGTGCTCGAATCACGTTTTCCCTTTTTTGTTCATTGCTCTGAGTATATGGCTGAGCTTTATGGTTGAATACGATTTCATTATCAGAATTTTCTTTTCATCTCGTGTAATAATTCATGTTTTATGGCGTAATTTGTATGTTTGATGCAGTGTTTTATTGTCTAGTTAAACGTCGATTAGCAACTCACGACTAGAAATATTGTCCCAAACCTATCATAATTTAGCCATCAGAGACATCCAATATGATGTCTTCTTTAATGTAACTATTTTCGAGTCTATTGGGATCCAGGGAGATCGTATGGAAGCTCAACAGACTTGAGCCTGTGCACGGGATTAGTCACCATCTGTTGAAATACGTGTACCTACTCTTTACACCATGACTCATACCACTCTAACGATGCGAGATTATGATGATGATTGTGATGGTAGTATAGCGTCTACCAGTTGCTGCAGTGAATGTAGCTTTTCAGGAAGCTGGAGAAGATACATTGTTGCCAAATCATGACCGAAAAAAAACCAATAGACTCAGACCCTTTCTTCGATAATTTTTGTAAATTCATTCTGGAGTCACTACACCTGATGATAGCTGATATTCTTTAACGTTGCTCGAAATATATAGGCCTATTCGTTTCTATTCTATTCAAGAACTTTTCATCTTTGGCTGAATCATTGTGGGGTTTGTCGTATATTCATCTTACAACATGGATATTGTGTATTTTCTTGAGACTGATAGGGATTTAGGATTTTTGCAATATGCATGGTGGGATCCGAGAAAAGAAGAAGTGAAAGAAAATGTGAAGGCTTCCTAGCAGTCACGACTCCAAATCCTTGCAAAACTTGGATAGAAATGAATATGCAATTTCCTGAAATCCTTAAGAAACCTTGATAGAAATATGCAGTTTCTGCAGCAGAGTTCAATGGAAAATGGACATTAACTCCATTATTAATTGCTGTAACCAGGAACATTGTCGATGATGAGGCAGCTCGATATGATTCATAGACCACATTCATCTTTTTGTTAATTCTGTTAGGCCACAATCGTTTCTTATTGGCACAAACTATATACATTATCGTTAGGCTTAGGTCACATTAATTTCTATTTGGTTCAGGCCTCATTTCTTTTTGTACAAACTACATCAATTTCTGTAGTAAAGCCACTTTTCATTTCTATTGGACACAGATTACATAATTTTTGCTATACAGCATAGGCCTAATTATCTTTTTAGGTACAGACCATATCATATAGAGAATATTTACTTTGATTGGACACGACTATTCACCTTTTAGCACAGATTGCATTTTTTTTGCTAGGCCATAATGTGATTCATTTGGCGCTGATTCTCTTGGCTTCAATTTATTCATTCAGGCACAGACTACATTGATTTCATCTTTTTAGGCCCAGACCATATCAATTTCTGCTTGGTTATAATTATTTCATTTAGGCACAGACGGCATCAATTTCTAAATCATGTTTTTTACGGACAGACTATATTTCTATTAGGTGATAATCATTTCTTTTTAGGCACACTCTATAATTTTTGCTAGGCCAAAATCATTGCATCAAGGCACACAGCTCACTATCCTGAAAATAATTTGAAAATAGGGGTAAAAAAGTTCAGAGTTAATTCACGTGACAAACTAGATATCCTCAATCCATCTGCCATTTCCCGAGACAAACTTTTTACACTATCACTCGCCTTACCATTTTATGGTTCTTCTCGCCACTGATTGACTATATCTTGAAAAACGGCTATTACATGTATTTATTGTGGTTACCAGCAATAATTAGTTTTACAATGAAAGTCTAGATTTTGATAGTTCAAAAAATTCAAAAATACCCGATTAAAGAATTATTAATGCTTTTACTGTTCGTCTTTACTTGGCAGTACAATATTATGTTAATAAACACACATTATATAAGAATGTGACAAATACAAGATTATATAGGTTGGAATTGAGTTACAAAGTTCAAAGATGCCGGGTTAAGAAAATTATGAACGCTTTTACGGTCCATATCTCTCTACCAGGCGGATATTCCTATCGTTTTGCTAGACAGGAATAGGAAACTTGAATTTAGGCCTATGAGTTGGTACGCAAGCTGCGTTATAGAGTAGTTCGAGTAAATTGTGGATTCTTAATGGAATGAGTCGATGAGGAGAGATCCACTGGTCATTAGTTGCGTTTACTAATTACATATGACCGCTTGGTTATGCAGTAGTGTAAACTTCACAATGTATTAAGGTATATGTTGTATACGACTATACTTATAGTTACAGAAACTTGCCCTCCCTGCCTAATCTAACATAATAAGACTTGAAATTTGGTTGTGAGTTCTTTTTTTACGCTATTCAAATGTTCATATTCTGTGGAAAATGCTATTGAAGGTGCTGTTGTATTTTGATGAAAATGCTTGATATTCGAAATTTTTTAAGTTGTGCAATAAACTACGACTAAATTGGTGCAGTTGGGACCCGGATTTCTTGTTAACTCAATTAGGTGGTTATCGAAAAACTGAGTTTTGGTAGTGTATTTTAGGATAATGATTTGCTTACAAAATCACCAAATAAATCGTCTACCGAGATAAACAGTACCGATGTAGGACGAGTCTACAGTAATTTGGATATGAAAGTGATGCAGACACGTCCTCAAAATTTGAAACTTTTCCTTGAAAATTCTTTATATCCTTAAATGACTGATCCGATTAGGGACCCTGTTATAAGAACTCATTATTATCATATTGAATCTCTTGTCCTGTCAGCTTAAAAAGAATCGTTTGCATCAATATCGAGCATGGCCAATAAAATTTGTAGTGTTGAGTATGTTCACTATGTTTGATCATTTAGTTAGACATTACATCATTCCATTTATATATTGTTACAACAAAAGCTCTTAATATTTTAACAAAATAAAGAGCGTGATTTACAAAGTTGAAATTTCCCTTTCTCTCAACAAGAAATCTTGTTGTAAAGTTCTCGCTCATGAGCTGTGTATGTGTATGTATGTATGCGTGTCTGTCTGTGTGTGTTGTTGCACCTGTACATCCAGTCTGCTTAATGAAATTTACCCTCGGAATTTCTCACAGCCAGCTGTCAGTCAGTCAGTACGCTAGATAAGTTACTTATCACTGACTTATCCCTATCCACTTATCATCCCGTTACTCTAGAATGAGTGTAAGTGGAAGAATAGAACTTGCGTAGAACAAGATTAGAATCAACTTACCCCAAGATCAGAATCAACTTACCCCAAGCTGTTTGTCAATGCGTTCACGTTCACGCGTTTCGATTTAAAATTTTTTCCAACCCTGAAATTACGAGATATTTCAATTTAGATATGCAATAGTTGTCGTTGTTTTGGATATTCTTGCCGTGGCATTTGTCTGAAGTCAATTTGAATGATTTCTTCAACTGATCTCACTGATGATGCATCTTTGGTCATTTCGTGTCTCCAAACCTTCGTCCGTCGGGGCCTGGAATATAAATGAATAAATTGTGAAGGCAGATGTTTTGATAGTAAAAAAAACAAAAGAATATTTAGAAATCTTTTGATTTGAATCTTACGATGTATAGTGGCGCTCTCGTTGTCGAGTAGTTACCAACTTTCAATATTTTTCCTTCTTATTTTAAGTCAAACTGAATAAATTGCAAGAGCATGTATAGATTTTGATGGAGTTAAATTCTTATTAAAAAGAAATCTATGTTTTGAATCTTGCGATGTATAGTGGTGTTCTCGTTGTGGAGTAGTTACCAACTTTCAAATCGGCAATCAACATTTCCATGGTAATTTTTTCTTTTTATTCAAAGTCAAACTGAATGCGTTTATTTGTTGTATTTTGCAGTTACATTTGGCGACGATTTCATCGTTGAAACAAGACATGAACGTAGTGGATGTCGGTCGGCGTTTACAACACGTGACTACCGAACGGGATTTACTTGAGAAACAACTCAGCAAGTCTCAGGTAATCACACAGTAATATACGCTGTGGTAAGGGAAACTGTCCTAGTGGTTTGATTGAAACTGAGCTCGATTCGCTCTTGAGAGGTTTTGGGTTTGAACCGCGATTCGGTTTGGTGTTAATGAAAGCTGTCCACGTGGTTTAGTTGAAACGATGGTTGTTCCGCGCTCAAAAGGTAGTGCATTTAAACCCTGATGCCATGTTTAGTGGGAAAAGAAGCTGTCATCTTCACCCAGTCCTGTAGTGTGGCTGTCTCCGCAGTGTACTATGTTGCTCTACGATCCTAGTGTACCAACTGTGGTACATCAGACCTACGAGCAATTATTTGCTCATAGATCAGACACTAAGGTTCTTGGTGAACTATCATCATGGTTTGGCTGAAAGAGTATTCAATCCGCACTTGATGATGCTTTGGGTTTAAAACATTCTGACTCCATGTTTGGTGGTAAGTGAAGCTGTCCTCGCGGTTTGGTTGAAAGGGTATTCCATCCCCACTTAAAAGGTGTTGGGTTTAAAACCTTCTGACTCTATGTTAGGTGGTTTGAGGAAGCTCTGGTGAAAATATGGATGGATGTCTTTTCTTTATCATCGTGATTGATGATTTACCAAGGATCTTCATTAGTTATTCTTTTCTCTCTCTGTAGACGGAGAAACTGCAGATTCAGCGCGATTGGACGATTCGTCTCGAACAGCAGAGTTTACGATACGAAGAACGTATCACCGAACTGCACAGCGTCATCGCCGAGTTACGGAAAAAAATCGAACGACATCAGATCAATATTATCAGGTACGAATCTCCGTCATTCTGGTTGTAAAGTTACCGGTAGACGATGATGATGATGATGACTTAAATCATTCAGTGGACGTTCATTCTCACATGTCGCACCGACGTGTGAGAAGTCATGAGCTCCGTAGCATAACAGACATCGAGATATTCAAAAGTACTTTAAAGACATTCTTATTTCGAAAGGCGTATCAGTAACCATCCACTACAGCGCCGGTGAAGACTGCATCAGTGGAACAGGCGCTATATCAATGTTTATGTGATTGATTGATTGATTGATTGATTAATGATGTGATAGTGTCGTTTCGTTTCTAGGGAAGAAGACGAAGAAGAATCGGATGCTGGACAAAGTAACCGCAGCCAGGCGAGTTTCACGAATGATGAAAATATCGCTCTCGGTTCTCAATGCGCCACTAGTTTAGGTAAGATGGATTTTATATCCTGTAATTCAGCGTCATGTTCTTCTGAATGGAAAAATGCTATAATCGGTGGATGGAACTTTAATTTGAGCGAAATGTCAGGAAACCCTTTTAAAACTCCTCTAGCTTTGGAAAACAGGTGATTAGATACCTAGCCTACACCTAAATTTATACGGGTAGGGACATTTGTTTCCAACAGTAACAGAATAAAAAGGCACATTTAGGTAATGTTATAGATAGAATTTGCCTTTAAACCACTGTGTTAATGGTTTTACTGGGATAAACAATAACTAACACAGCTATTTCTAGCAGAAAATCGAAGGCTTGAAGACAAGATCTAAAACCATTTTTTTCATGACACACTTATTTTTCACATGAAATTTATATTTTCATGAATATTAAACATATACCTAACATATGATAGAGAAACTATGGGATGTGAGGATGATGGCATGTGCTCTTTGAGAGTCTACTGTTATATGTATATGAAAGTGAAACTTGAAATTTTCTCCTTCAATACTCCTTATATTCAGGAATATCTGATCTGTATGTCCCGTGTACTAACAAACATGGCTGTTCATCTTTTCTTTTTACAGATTTAGGAAATGATTTGAATGCCGAAATATCGCGAGTCGTCTCGGAACTCGAACAGTCAATCGAGAGTCGAAAGAAACAGATCGAAGCTGTGAAGATCGATGTCGCAACGACAACCGCGACAGAACCTACTTACGAGAAACTGATGGAAGACAATCTAGAGGATAAAACAGTCGGAGATCAGGTGAGCTTTTTATGATACCAAATTTTCTATATTCCAGTAAGCATTCTGATGCCTGCCTGGTAAGTTGAGAGTCTCTTCTGAGACGTCCTACAGGAAGCGGTGTTCCGATCAAGTATCTTGAATGAAGATCTAGTTTAGTCTGTGTGAAGTTCTAGTTGAGTCTATCTAAGAGTGGAGTTCTAGTTAAATCTGAATGAAGTTCTAGTTGAGTCTATCTAAGAGTGAAGATCTAGTTGAGTCTATCCAAGAGTGGAGATCTAGTTGAGTCTGTGTGAAGTTCTAGTTGAGTCTAAGAGTGGAGATCTAGTTGGTTCTGAGTGACGATCTAGTTGAGTCTATCTAAGAGTGGAGATCTAGTTGAGTCTGTGTGAAGTTCTAGTTGAGTCTAAGAGTGGAGATCTAGTTGGTTCTGAGTGAAGATCTAGTTGAGTCTGTGTGAAGTTCTTGTTGAGTCTAAGAGTGGAGATCTAGTTGAGTCTAAGAGTGAAGATCTAGTTGGTTCTGAGTGAAGATCTAGTTGAGTCTGTGTGAAGTTCTAGTTGAGTCTTAGAGTGGAGATCTAGTTGAGTCTGTGTGAAGATCTAGTTGAGTCTAAGAGTGGAGATCTAGTTGGTTCTGAGTGAAGATCTAGTTGAGTCTGTGTGAAGTTCTAGTTGAGTCTAAGAGTGGAGATCTAGTTGGTTCTGAGTGACGATCTAGTTGAGTCTATCTAAGAGTGGAGATCTAGTTGAGTCTAGGAGTGGAGATCTAGTTGGTTCTGAGTGAAGATCTAGTTGAGTCTGTGTGAAGATCTAGTTGAGTCTAAGAGTGGAGATCTAGTTGGTTCTGAGTGACGATCTAGTTGAGTCTATCTAAGAGTGGAGATCTAGTTGAGTCTAGGAGTGGAGATCTAGTTGGTTCTGAGTGAAGATCTAGTTGAGTCTGTGTGAAGTTCTAGTTGAGTCTAAGAGTGGAGATCTAGTTGAGTCTGTGTGAAGTTCTAGTTGGTTCTGAGTGATGATCTAGTTGAGTCTAAGAGTGGAGATCTAGTTGAGTCTGTGTGAAGTTCTAGTTGAGTCTGTGTGAAGTTCTAGTTGAGTCTAAGAGTGGAGATCTAGTTGGTTCTGAGTGACGATCTAGTTGAGTCTATCTAAGAGTGGAGATCTAGTTGAGTCTAGGAGTGGAGATCTAGTTGGTTCTGAGTGAAGATCTAGTTGAGTCTGTGTGAAGTTCTAGTTGAGTCTAAGAGTGGAGATCTAGTTGAGTCTGTGTGAAGTTCTAGTTGGTTCTGAGTGATGATCTAGTTGAGTCTAAGAGTGGAGATCTAGTTGAGTCTGTGTGAAGTTCTAGTTGAGTCTGTGTGAAGTTTTTGTTGAGTCTAAGAGTGGAGATCTAGTTGAGTCTGTGTGAAGTTCTTGTTGAGTCTAAGAGTGGAGATCTAGTTGAGTCTGTGTGAAGTTCTTGTTGAGTCTAAGAGTGGAGATCTAGTTGAGTCTGAGTGGAGATCTAGTTGAGTCTGTGTGAAGTTCTTGTTGAGTCTAAGAGTGGAGATCTAGTTGAGTCTAAGAGTGAAGATCTAGTTGAGTCTGTGTGAAGTTCTTGTTGAGTCTAAGAGTGGAGATCTAGTTGAGTCTGTGTGAAGTTCTAGTTGAGTCTGTGTGAAGTTCTTGTTGAGTCTAAGAGTGGAGATCTAGTTGAGTCTGTGTGAAGTTCTTGTTGAGTCTAAGAGTGGAGATCTAGTTGAGTCTGTGTGAAGTTCTTGTTGAGTCTAAGAGTGGAGATCTAGTTGAGTCTGAGTGGAGATCTAGTTGAGTCTGTGTGAAGTTCTGGTTGAGTCTAAGAGTGCAGATCTAGTTGATTTTCTGTGTGGAGTTCTAGTTGAGTCTATCCAAGAGTGGAGATCTAGTTGGTTCTGAGTGAAGATCTAGTTGAGTCTAAGAGTGGAGATCTAGTTGAGTCTTAAGAGTGGAGATCTAGTTGGTTCTGAGTGAAGATCTAGTTGAGTCTGTGTGAAGTTCTAGTTGAGTCTAAGAGTGGAGATCTAGTTGAGTCTATCCATGAGTGGAGATCTAGTTGGTTCTGAGTGAAGATCTAGTTGAGTCTGTGTGAAGTTCTAGTTGAGTCTAAGAGTGGAGATGTAGTTGAGTCTATCAGAGAGTGGAGATCTAGTTGAGTCTGTGTGGAGTTCTAGTTGAGTCTAAGAGTGGAGATCTAGTTGAGTCTGTGTGAAGTTCTAGTTGGTTCTGAGTGATGATCTAGTTGAGTCTAAGAGTGGAGATCTAGTTGAGTCTGTGTGAAGATCTAGTTGAGTCTAAGAGTGGAGATCTAGTTGAGTTTAAGAGTGGAGATCTAGTTGAGTCTGTGTGAAGTTCTAGTTGGTTCTGAGTGACGATCTAGTTGAGTCTATCTAAGAGTGAAGTTCTAGTTGAGTCTATCCAAGAGTGGAGATCTAGTTGGTTCTGAGTGAAGATCTAGTTGAGTCTGTGTGAAGTTCTTGTTGAGTCTAAGAGTGGAGATCTAGTTGAGTCTATCAGAGAGTGGAGATCTAGTTGAGTCTGTGTGGAGTTCTAGTTGAGTCTAAGAGTGGAGATCTAGTTGAGTCTGTGTGAAGTTCTAGTTGGTTCTGAGTGATGATCTAGTTGAGTCTAAGAGTGGAGATCTAGTTGAGTCTGTGTGAAGATCTAGTTGAGTCTAAGAGTGGAGATCTAGTTGAGTTTAAGAGTGGAGATCTAGTTGAGTCTAAGAGTGGAGATCTAGTTGAGTCTGTGTGGAGTTCTAGTTGAGTCTGTGTGAAGTTCTAGTTGATTCTATCTAAGAGTGGAGATCTAGTTGTGTCTGTGTGAAGTTCTTGTTGAGTCTAAGAGTGGAGATCTAGTTGAGTCTGTGTGAAGTTCTAGTTGGTTCTGAGTGATGATCTAGTTGAGTCTAAGAGTGGAGATCTAGTTGAGTCTGTGTGAAGTTCTTGTTGAGTTTAAGAGTGGAGATCTAGTTGAGTCTGTGTGAAGTTCTAGTTGAGTCAATCTAAGAGTGGAGATCTAGTTGAGTCTGTGTGAAGTTCTAGTTGAGTCTGTGTGAAGTTCTAGTTGAGTCTATCTAAGAGTGGAGATCTAGTTGAGTCTGTGTGAAGTTCTTGTTGAGTCTAAGAGTGGAGATCTAGTTGAGTCTGTGTGAAGTTCTTGTTGAGTCTAAGAGTGGAGATCTAGTTGAGTCTGTGTGAAGTTCTAGTTGGTTCTGAGTGATGATCTAGTTGAGTCTAAGAGTGGAGATCTAGTTGAGTCTGTGTGAAGTTCTTGTTGAGTCTAAGAGTAGAGATCTAGTTGAGTCTGTGTGAAGTTCTTGTTGAGTCTAAGAGTAGAGATCTAGTTGATTTTCTGTGTGGAGTTCTAGTTGAGTCTATCCAAGAGTGGAGATCTAGTTGGTTCTGAGTGAAGATCTAGTTGAGTCTAAGAGTGGAGATCTAGTTGAGTCTTAAGAGTGGAGATCTAGTTGGTTCTGAGTGAAGATCTAGTTGAGTCTGTGTGAAGTTCTAGTTGAGTCTAAGAGTGGAGATCTAGTTGAGTCTATCCATGAGTGGAGATCTAGTTGGTTCTGAGTGAAGATCTAGTTGAGTCTGTGTGAAGTTCTAGTTGAGTCTAAGAGTGGAGATGTAGTTGAGTCTATCTAAGAGTGAAGTTCTAGTTGAGTCTATCCAAGAGTGGAGATCTAGTTGGTTCTGAGTGAAGATCTAGTTGAGTCTGTGTGAAGTTCTTGTTGAGTCTAAGAGTGGAGATCTAGTTGAGTCTATCAGAGAGTGGAGATCTAGTTGAGTCTGTGTGGAGTTCTAGTTGAGTCTAAGAGTGGAGATCTAGTTGAGTCTGTGTGAAGTTCTAGTTGGTTCTGAGTGATGATCTAGTTGAGTCTAAGAGTGGAGATCTAGTTGAGTCTGTGTGAAGATCTAGTTGAGTCTAAGAGTGGAGATCTAGTTGAGTTTAAGAGTGGAGATCTAGTTGAGTCTAAGAGTGGAGATCTAGTTGAGTCTGTGTGGAGTTCTAGTTGAGTCTGTGTGAAGTTCTAGTTGAGTCTGTGTGAAGTTCTAGTTGATTCTATCTAAGAGTGGAGATCTAGTTGTGTCTGTGTGAAGTTCTTGTTGAGTCTAAGAGTGGAGATCTAGTTGAGTCTGTGTGAAGTTCTAGTTGGTTCTGAGTGATGATCTAGTTGAGTCTAAGAGTGGAGATCTAGTTGAGTCTGTGTGAAGTTCTTGTTGAGTTTAAGAGTGGAGATCTAGTTGAGTCTGTGTGAAGTTCTAGTTGATTCTATCTAAGAGTGGAGATCTAGTTGTGTCTGTGTGAAGTTCTTGTTGAGTCTAAGAGTGGAGATCTAGTTGAGTCTGTGTGAAGTTCTAGTTGGTTCTGAGTGATGATCTAGTTGAGTCTAAGAGTGGAGATCTAGTTGAGTCTGTGTGAAGTTCTTGTTGAGTTTAAGAGTGGAGATCTAGTTGAGTCTGTGTGAAGTTCTAGTTGAGTCAATCTAAGAGTGGAGATCTAGTTGAGTCTGTGTGAAGTTCTAGTTGAGTCTGTGTGAAGTTCTAGTTGAGTCTATCTAAGAGTGGAGATCTAGTTGAGTCTGTGTGAAGTTCTTGTTGAGTCTAAGAGTGGAGATCTAGTTGAGTCTGTGTGAAGTTCTTGTTGAGTCTAAGAGTGGAGATCTAGTTGAGTCTGTGTGAAGTTCTAGTTGGTTCTGAGTGATGATCTAGTTGAGTCTAAGAGTGGAGATCTAGTTGAGTCTGTGTGAAGTTCTTGTTGAGTCTAAGAGTAGAGATCTAGTTGAGTCTGTGTGAAGTTCTTGTTGAGTCTAAGAGTAGAGATCTAGTTGATTTTCTGTGTGGAGTTCTAGTTGAGTCTATCCAAGAGTGGAGATCTAGTTGGTTCTGAGTGAAGATCTAGTTGAGTCTAAGAGTGGAGATCTAGTTGAGTCTTAAGAGTGGAGATCTAGTTGGTTCTGAGTGAAGATCTAGTTGAGTCTGTGTGAAGTTCTAGTTGAGTCTAAGAGTGGAGATCTAGTTGAGTCTATCCATGAGTGGAGATCTAGTTGGTTCTGAGTGAAGATCTAGTTGAGTCTGTGTGAAGTTCTAGTTGAGTCTAAGAGTGGAGATGTAGTTGAGTCTATCTAAGAGTGAAGTTCTAGTTGAGTCTATCCAAGAGTGGAGATCTAGTTGGTTCTGAGTGAAGATCTAGTTGAGTCTGTGTGAAGTTCTTGTTGAGTCTAAGAGTGGAGATCTAGTTGAGTCTGTGTGAAGTTCTAGTTGGTTCTGAGTGATGATCTAGTTGAGTCTAAGAGTGGAGATCTAGTTGAGTCTGTGTGAAGATCTAGTTGAGTCTAAGAGTGGAGATCTAGTTGAGTCTATCAGAGAGTGGAGATCTAGTTGAGTCTGTGTGGAGTTCTAGTTGAGTCTAAGAGTGGAGATCTAGTTGAGTCTGTGTGAAGTTCTAGTTGGTTCTGAGTGATGATCTAGTTGAGTCTAAGAGTGGAGATCTAGTTGAGTCTGTGTGAAGATCTAGTTGAGTCTAAGAGTGGAGATCTAGTTGAGTTTAAGAGTGGAGATCTAGTTGAGTCTAAGAGTGGAGATCTAGTTGAGTCTGTGTGGAGTTCTAGTTGAGTCTGTGTGAAGTTCTAGTTGAGTCTGTGTGAAGTTCTAGTTGATTCTATCTAAGAGTGGAGATCTAGTTGTGTCTGTGTGAAGTTCTTGTTGAGTCTAAGAGTGGAGATCTAGTTGAGTCTGTGTGAAGTTCTAGTTGGTTCTGAGTGATGATCTAGTTGAGTCTAAGAGTGGAGATCTAGTTGAGTCTGTGTGAAGTTCTTGTTGAGTTTAAGAGTGGAGATCTAGTTGAGTCTGTGTGAAGTTCTAGTTGAGTCAATCTAAGAGTGGAGATCTAGTTGAGTCTGTGTGAAGTTCTAGTTGAGTCTAAGAGTGGAGATCTAGTTGAGTCTGTGTGAAGTTCTAGTTGAGTCTATGAGTGGAGATCTAGTTGAGTCTAAGAGTGGAGTTCTAGTTGAGTCTGTGTGAAGTTCTTGTTGAGTCTAAGAGTGGAGATCTAGTTGAGTCTGTGTGAAGTTCTTGTTGAGTCTAAGAGTGGAGATCTAGTTGAGTCTGTGTGAAGTTCTAGTTGGTTCTGAGTGATGATCTAGTTGAGTCTAAGAGTGGAGATCTAGTTGAGTCTGTGTGAAGTTCTTGTTGAGTCTAAGAGTAGAGATCTAGTTGAGTCTGTGTGAAGTTCTTGTTGAGTCTAAGAGTAGAGATCTAGTTGATTTTCTGTGTGGAGTTCTAGTTGAGTCTATCCAAGAGTGGAGATCTAGTTGGTTCTGAGTGAAGATCTAGTTGAGTCTGTGTGAAGTTCTTGTTGAGTCTAAGAGTGGAGATCTAGTTTATTTTCTGTGTGGAGTTCTAGTTGAGTCTATCCAAGAGTGGAGATCTAGTTGGTTCTGAGTGAAGTTCTTGTTGAGTCTAAGAGTGGAGATCTAGTTGAGTCTGAGTGGAGATCTAGTTGAGTCTGTGTGAAGATCTAGTTCAGTCTAAGAGTGGAGATCTAGTTGAGTCTGAGTGATGTTCTAGTTGAGTCTTTCTAAGAGTGGAGATCTAGTTGAGTCTAAGAGTGGAGATCTAGTTGAGTCTATCTAAGAGTAGAGATCTAGTTGAGTCTATCTAAGAATGGAGATCTAGTTGAGAATCTAAGAGTGGAGATCTAGTTGAGTCTTTGAGAGTGGAGATCTAGTTGAGTGTGAGTGAAATTCTAGTTGAATCTATCTGTAAGTGGAGATCTAGTCGAGTCTGAGTGGAGATCTAGTCGAGTCTGAGTGGAGATCTAGTTGAGTCTATCAGAGAGTGGAGATCTAGTTGAGTCTGAATGAAGATCTAGTTGAGTCTATCTAAGAGTGAAGATATAGTGGATTCTGAGAGTGAACATTTAGTTGATTCGATCCGAGAGTGAAGATATAGTTGAAAGTGGAGATTTGTTGACTCAATATCAAGCTAACTATGTCATAGCTATTAAAATTCATTGATTTCTAATCGTAGGTATCACCATCGAGCACAACAAAAGATGAAGATGGCCGAGATATTGAAACGCTGTCGTATCGACATTCAGGAGTGGAGTCTTCTGCCGACACCCTACATCGAGAACAGATTGAAACGTGTCGTGTACAAATTGATGTTTTACAACAGCAGAACTTCGAACTTCGAGATCAGGTTGGACGTCAAGAAGTCGATTTGAATAAACTCAAAGCTCAGCTTGGCGGGCTTCAAGAGGAGAAAACTAAACTTCTGTCAAAGGTAAACAGTCTTAAAACGTAAAGAAGGAGTTGACAAAATGTTGTCTAACTTGTTACCCATTGTTCAATGTTATCAATTCCAAAATTTTGAGATCATTTTGAAGTTTCGATGCTGATTATTCCAGTCTCACTGAAAACTATAAGTGGTGTCTCATTGTTGTTATTTCAGAACAAAGAGTTGCACTATAAACTGCAGACGAATTCCGGTAATTGCACGACGAGTCCGTCTCACAGTCGGTTCAGTGGTAGTCCGCAACACAGTCGTACGTCGACCCCGACAACGCCCGGTGCGATGATCGGACCGTTGATACCGCAGTGTCAAGCTGATAGGTGCGTTCGATGATCAAATTTTGAGCCAAGTCAATGAAGTTGTCCTCAAAGATATTCGAATGGAATGTTCCTCTTGTTTGCTTCTCAACGCTCAGAATATAAGGCAGAGGTTGATAGCAAAGAGGTTTACACTAATGATACAAGCCCTGATATTGCTAATTTTAGTAATTTTCACCGGGAAAAGAGAGTAATTTCACCTCAAGAATAGTAATTTAATCGAACATGAACTAGAAACTAGCCTAATTTTGAGAGTATATTGATATCTGAAGGAGAACTAAACTATTCCTCAATAGTATCTTGTAATCAGGTCTGAAGATGTCGTTATTGATGCTATAATCGTGTGATTACAGAATGATGAACAGCTCTGGTGATCAAGTTCCTGTAGCGAAAGTAGCCGAACTGAAGAAATTACGAACAAGTAGCAGTGAACATAAACTAACCGGTGTCCAAATATCGCAACACGGGGTGAGTCTACTATATATAATGACCTTCAGACGCAAGTTGAATAGAAATTGATTTCATCGTGTTTTTCATATTTCAACAGCTTCCGAACGCGAAGGTAGCGGAGCATCTCGCCGCCAGTTTGCAAGATTGTTCGAACCTGCAAGAAATCGTCCAAGCCGTTTATCAGTGTGGCAACGAAATCTCCGAGAATAAAGTGCAAGAATTCGAGATCGAAACCGATAGATTGAACAGTAAAATTGATCACTTCAAATCACAAAACGATCTTCTTTCGATTACGCTCGAGGTAAGTCTTATGGCTACATTCATGCCACTTGTGAGCTTTTCACGTGTTTCATAGCAATCCTTGAAATCCTTTAATGAGAATGGGTCAAGGCCTTGAATATCATGGAATGGGCTCTTAAGTCCTTAAATCATTGTCATGGTCCTTGTAAGGCATCGCCTCACTACACGATTGGCTTGAAGCTGACCAAAAATTCTTTTGCAAATTTTTACTCTGATTTTGTTTGTCTATTTCATCTACTGGTACATCGCCATTTCTATCCCTCCTCTGTCTCTCCACTTCAGGAATCGAAAGCTCACTGCGATCGGTTGACGGTGTTGATGGGCAAGTACGAATCGAACAATCTAGCGTTACAACTCGCATTGAACTATAGCGACCAGACAATCGAAGGATATGAAATTCTGATAGCTTTACTCGAGAGTGAAATGGGTGTGTTGCTGTCTAATTGTCGAGCGGCTGGCCTCGGTCATATAGGTAAGTCTCGTCTGAAGTCGTAGCATTGTTATTTCAGATCTGATGGTGACTGTTGAAGTTTTTCGGGTTCCATTGTTGTATATTCAAGCCAATGGATTTGTTTAACTCAATGTCAGTTGCTATTGACGAGAATCCTGGAAAGGGTTACTGTTGATTCAAGATCAGAAGTTGACCTGGAATTTCGTAAAAAGTTTTAAGATCAGTGAAAAGTCGGGGAAATTTGTTGAGATTGTGCGTAAAGTCAGTTTCTGTCAATGTCTTACGTTACGCATTTGACTATGTTAATTGATTGAATTCTTAGCTTTTTCAAGTCAGAGAAACCAACGCGCATGTCGGGGTAAAAGCAAGTCAAAACAAAAGCGGCCTCCCTGAAAACTCTCTTGAATTTTGATGATTTTACTGGATGCGATGTCTATCTGATTTCAGCTGGAGTAGAGAATCTGATCGGTCAAGAGGAGATCGCGTCGACATTACATCGAACTCATCATTCGCGGAAAATCGCTGAAAACGTCGCCAAGCAACTGATTCATAAACTAGATCGCAGCTGCGTCGTCGGTAGTAACAGTGGAGGGTATAACGTGAATTGGAGCGCGAGCCCTGGTCCGTGGGACGAGAACTCGATGGGTCGTACTGCCAGGTATATTATCATCAAACTCATGACAATGATCAGGTTGTTGTAAGTTATGGCATCAGGATGCTGAAAAATTATCACAGTTTAAGAATTCCAAAAGGCTAAGTAAACAATAATGAACGCTTTTACGGTTCTAGTGCAATATCATAACATACAAACTTCCATCATCTTTACAATAAATACTGCTTCAAACATATTTGAAACTATCAATTGGATAGATGGGATACTGTTTTTAAAGAAGTGCAGTGAATTCCAGACGTAGAGAATTATGGATATTTTTACGGTTTAGGACGCTTTTATGGTCCTTTTCTTACAAGTACATAGTTATATCGGAAAAACAGGTATAAGATTTACCAATGAATATACTCCTGCAAACATATTTGAAACTTTTGTCTTACATCCAAAGTATGTCAAATAGTTATAAAAAGTGCACCAAGCAGACCATTATTTCAGAATGCTTTTATAGTTCTCATTTACCTGGTCTTACAATATTGTGTTAAAACGCCCCAACAGCCCATCATCCTTCCAATAAATATCATCCTGGTAACATTTTTACTTGGATCGACGGGATGCTGTTAGAAATTGAGCGCACGCTTTTGGTAGAGAACTATGGACGCTTTTATGGTCCTTCTCTACCAAGTAGATAGTGTATATAAACAGACTAACGCTTGTAACATACTTGAAAAATACAAAATCTTAAACTTACTTAGATTATATACCCTCTAAAATGAGTTTATAGCATAGCAGCGATAATATTAGATATCACCAGGGACAGAGGCTACTAACCAGTGCAGGAATGAGTATTTGAAATTGAATTTTATTACAACCGTTTCAGTACGACAAGTTCAACGGGAAGCAATTCAGACACGGAATTTACAAAGTACGACGAACAAAAACTGCGCGATCACATCCAACAATTGAAGAGCGATCGAGCGGCTGTGAAATCGACTGTGCTCGATTTAGAGAGCGTACATGTCGATCCGTTGTCGTCGGAGATGCAAATAAATCCCGACGCCCAACGACTCGATCTGGAAAATGCTGTGCTGATGCAGGAACTGATGGCTATGAAAGTAAGTTTGATTAGTTGTATTGTACAGGGTAGTGACTTAACTGGCCTTTAATCAGGGAAAAGTCAGGGAATTTTGTATGATAGCTAAAAATTGGGGAAATTTATTGAGATTGCTAGATCGCGGGTAATATCAAACATTTTTCTTCTAGTCTATGTCTTACGTATTTTACAGTGTTAGTTTATTGAATTCCTAGCAGATCGTGCCAGGGGAAAAGCGAGTCAAATACAATTGCCCCCCCCCCCCTATGGTAGTTTAAGTATTTGGTCAAGACCGTGTGACCCATAGCCATGAAATGTGCGAAATTTTATGCATGTAGTTAGTTGCCCAGTAGTTTACTATATATATATATATATATATATATATATATATATATCTGTGAAGCACCAGGAATTATAAGTTTCATTTTACAATATTTGAGCTACTAACAAGACTTGTTCTATCAATTATTTCAGGAAGAAAAATCAGAATTGAAATCGCAGAATTATTTGCTGGACAAAGAAAAGCGAAGTCTAGAATTGAATTTGAACAGTAAAGAAAGTCAGGAACAAGCTTTCGTCGTACAAATACAGCATTTAAAAAGTGTATTGAAGGAGAAAACTAAGAAATGTAACTGCAAGAAAACTTCCGTAAGTCATTGATTTGTTTCCTGTTAATGGTAGGCCTATCAAAAATATTATTATACGGTACATGTATTATGTAAAGTTGCTAATGTTACCCAGGTTTAATTAAGTTTTAGATGATTTATGTTCAAATTTTAGTTAGTGAATTTGATTAAGGTGTGCTCAATAGCTTTAGCGTCAGTGAACGCAAGTGAGATTTTCTCCACTGCTTTCAACGCAACATGAAATATAAAAACATATTTCTGTTTTTTCTGTGGTTTTAGAATCAAGACGGTTCGGATTCGTCATCGGATCGCCGGTCGTCTACCGGGTCAGTGAAAATATCAGACTTGTCGAATCGAACGCCGATCGAATTGGCGCAGGATCTCGCCGAGTCGTTGAAACGCGAGAAAAAACTGAAAATACGCGTCCACGAACTCGTCACAGCGATGGAACGATTGTCGCGCAACGCTGAAACGCGACATCAACAATCGGCCGAATTTGTTAATGATCTCAAACGTGCGAATAAGTAAGTATCAAACACGGATACAGCATCAGGTTAGCTGACAGGTACGATTTCTGAAATAGCGACGCGACACTTTCAAAACGCTTCGAAAGTGTTTCTAGTTGAACAAAAATATTCGTTAGAAAATCTCTCGCTTTCGAAAGATTCCAGTGTGCAGGGTTTGAACTACCTTGCAGTCTAAATATTGTATACATGCTTCAAAACGCCTTGCTAGAAAATATTCATAGATAGAATTATCTACGTAGAATTCAGGCTGCAAGGTTAGAATCCTGATGCAGCTTCAGACATTGCCTATAAATGCTTAAATGCTTCAAATGATTTATATAGAGGATGACAACCCTCCACAAACCTTCGTAAGACTCGTCCCAGGCGCCCTATTATAGGAAGGTCTAGCCCCCCTTTCCTAACTACCGAATTGTCCGTGGGAACTAGGACTAGTATCTGAACGCATCGGCGGAGCCACTCCCAGAAGTCGCCAAACTCAGGCCAAGAAAACCATCAACTGACATCCGTATGACCCGTACTTTCCTGTTCCAAATCATACAGTCGGGCTCTGAGCCATCAGGCGGGTTGATGGCCGTGAAGGTTCCGGCTGCTGGGTTTGATTCCTGGTGCAGCTCGGATGTTGTCTGTGTAATAGCTTCCAGCTGTAGGGTTAGATTCCCAGAACAGCTTTGATTTTGCCTTAAAACACTTCAAATGTATTTTCTGGTTAAAATACATTCATTAAGAGATTATCTACTTATAAAATGTTCGAGGCTGTCAGGTTAGACCCTGATATATCTTTCGTTTTGCTTTCTAACACTTCAAATGTGTTTTCTGGCGATAATACATTCATAGATAATCAACTTTTAAAAATGCTCTATGCTGTCAGGTTAGACCCTGATATATCTTTTGCGATGCCTTCATACACTTCAAATGTGTTTTCTGGCTATAATACATTCATAGATAGAATATTGACTTTTAAAAATGCTCTTTGCTGCCAGGTTAGACACTGATATATCTTTCGCGTTGCCTTTTAACACTTCAAATGTGTTTTCTGGCTATGAATACATTCATAAACATACAAGTAGCTGGTTATGCAGATACCAGAGTACGACAACCCTATACAGTCCCTCAGTAAGACTCGTCCCAGGCGCCCTTCCAAGGAATTTTTTACATTCCTGACTACCGATCGTCCTTTATATACGGAAACCACGGCGGAGCCTCTCCCGGAACCTGCCAAACATAGAGAAAGGCAGGAAAGCCACACACTGATATCTGCATGACTTGTACATTCTAGTTTAAAATGATGCAGAGTTTGCTGGTTTCGCAATAGGCCAGTCAGGGAAGTGTAGAGTGAGCTGGTGTTTCAACGGACAAGTCACAGAAGTTAAAGATCTTTCTTTTATTTCGCAAACGCTTTCTTTTGTTGAGATTAAACAATTTTGCGGAGGATTTTTAGTTCAAGTTAAAGTCTATTTTCTATACTTGAGTTGTAATTCATGAGACTATCATTTTCCCCGGTGACGTGGTTAGATATTATTTTCATGTTGTATAAACCCATGTGTAGTGATAAAAGCTATTCCTATAAATGTTTATTTTTAGTGTAGTTATTTTTAATCGAGTCCTTTGCGTTATGTTCATTTTGGTTACTTTATCAATTTAAGATACGTAATATATCTGTTGTTAATTCGCTAATGAGCAAAATTCCTCTGTATGTAAAGAGCTGTAAGTTTCAGTTGCGAAATAGCGACGCGATGTCTTCAAAACGCTTCATATGCGTTTCAAGTCATACGATATATTCATTAAGAATCATCCACTTTTGGTAGATTCCAGAGAGTAGTGTGAGAACTACTATATGCATATGTTTCAAAATAGGTTATCATACAAGAAAAAATATTCATAAAGAAATGCTCCATTATTCAATTGTTCCATTCTGTGGGGTTGATCCCCAATATTGCTTAAGATGTTGTCTATAATCGCCTAATAGTCGTTGCTGGCTACAAAAATATTCCTTGATAAAATTCTTTACTATCAAAATATTTCAGGCTGCAAGGTTAGAATCCTGACGCAGCTGTTGCCTATAAACGCTTCAAATGATATATAGAGGATGACAACCCTCCACAAACCTTCGTAAGACTCGTTCCAGGCGCCCTATTATAGGAAGGTCTAGTCCCCCTTTCCTAACTACCGAATTGTCCGTGGGAACTAGGACTAGTATCTGAACGCATCGGCGGAGCCACTCCCAGAAGTCACCAAACTCAGGCCAAGAAAACCATCAACTGACATCCGTATGACCCGTACTTTCCTGTTCCAAATCATACAGTCGGGCTCTGAGCCATCAGGCGGGTTGATGGCCGTGAAGGTTCCGGCTACTGGGTTTGATTCCCGGTGCAGCTCGGATGTTGTCTGTGAAATAGTTTCCAGCTGTGGGGTTAGATTCCCAGAACAGCTTGGATTTTGACTTAAAACACTTCAAATGTGTTTTCTGGCTATAATACATTCATAAAGTGATTATCCACTTTTGAGATGTTCCAGGCTGTCAGGTTAGACCCTGATACGTCTTCAGCGTTGCCTTTCAACACTTCAAATGTGTTTTCTGGCTGAAATACATTCATTAAGAGATTATGTACTTATAAAATGTTCCAGGCTGTCAGGTTAGACCCTGATATATCTTTCGTTTTGCTTTATAAAACATCAAATGTGTTTTCTGGCTAAAATACATTCATTCATAGATAATCAACTTTTGAATATGCTCTATGCTGTCAGGTTAGACCCTGATATATCTTTCGCGTTGCCTTTTAACACTTCTAATGTGTTTTCTGGCTATGAATACATTCATAAACATACAAGTAGCTGTTATGCAGATACCAGAGTACGACAACCCTATACAGTCCCTCAGTAAGACTCGTCCCAGGCGCCCTTCCAAGGAATTTTTTACATTCCTGACTACCGATCGTCCTTTATATACGGAAACCACGGCGGAGCCTCTCCCGGAACCTGCCAAACATAGAGAAAGGCAGGAAAGCCACACACTGATAACTGCATGACTTGTACATTCTAGTTTAAAATGATGCAGAGTTTGCTGGTTTCGCAATAGGCCAGTCAGGGAAGTCTAGAGTGAGCTGGTGTTTCAACTGACAAGTCACAGAAGTTTAAGATCTTTCTTTTATTTCGCAAACGCTTTCTTTTGATGAGATTAAACAATTTTGTGGAGGATTTTTAGTTCAAGTTAAAGTATATTTTCCATACTTGAGTTGTAATTCATGAGACTATCATTTTCCCCGGTGACATGGTTAGATATTATTTTCATGTTGTATAACCCATGTGTAGTGATATAAGTTATTCCTATAAATGTTTATTTTTAGTGTAGTTATTTTTAATCGAGTCCTTTGCGTTATGTTCATTTTGGTAACTTTATCAATTTAAGATGCTTTATATATCTGTTGTTAATTCGCTAATGAGCAAAATTCCTCTGTATGTAAAGAGCTGTAAATTTCAGTTCCGAAATAGCGACGCGATATCTTCAAAACGCTTCATATGCGTTTCAAGTCATACGATATATTCATTAAGAATCATCGACTTTTGGTAGATTCCAGAGAGTAGTGTGAGAACTACTATATGCATATATGTTTCAAAATAGGTTATCATACAAGAAAAAATATTCATAGAGAAATGCTCCATTATTCAATTGTTCCATTCTGTGGGGTTGATCCCCAATATCGCTTAAGATGTTGTCTATAATCGCCTAATAGTCGTTGCTGGCTACAAAAATATTCCTTGATAAAATTCTTTACTATCAAAATATTTCAGGCTGCAAGGTTAGAATCCTGACGCAGCTGTTGCCTATAAACGCTTCAAATGATATATAGAGGATGACAACCCTCCACAAACCTTCGTAAGACTCGTTCCAGGCGCCCTATTATAGGAAGGTCTAGTCCCCCTTTCCTAACTACCGAATTGTCCGTGGGAACTAGGACTAGTATCTGAACGCATCGGCGGAGCCACTCCCAGAAGTCACCAAACTCAGGCCAAGAAAACCATCAACTGACATCCGTATGACCCGTACTTTCCTGTTCCAAATCATACAGTCGGGCTCTGAGCCATCAGGCGGGTTGATGGCCGTGAAGGTTCCGGCTACTGGGTTTGATTCCCGGTGCAGCTCGAATGTTGTCTGTGAAATAGTTTCCAGCTGTGGGGTTAGATTCCCAGAACAGCTTGGATTTTGACTTAAAACACTTCAAATGTGTTTTCTGGCTATAATACATTCATAAAGTGATTATCCACTTTTGAGATGTTCCAGGCTGTCAGGTTAGACCCTGATACGTCTTCAGCGTTGCCTTTCAACACTTCAAATGTGTTTTCTGGCTGAAATACATTCATTAAGAGATTATGTACTTATAAAATGTTCCAGGCTGTCAGGTTAGACCCTGATATATCTTTCGTTTTGCTTTATAAAACATCAAATGTGTTTTCTGGCTAAAATACATTCATTCATAGATAATCAACTTTTGAATATGCTCTATGCTGTCAGGTTAGACCCTGATATATCTTTCGCGTTGCCTTTTAACACTTCTAATGTGTTTTCTGGCTATGAATACATTCATAAACATACAAGTAGCTGGTTATGCAGATACCAGAGTACGACAACCCTATACAGTCCCTCAGTAAGACTCATCCCAGGCGCCCTTCCAAGGAATTTTTTACATTCCTGACTACCGATCGTCCTTTATATACGGAAACCACGGCGGAGCCTCTCCCGGAACCTGCCAAACATAGAGAAAGGCAGGAAAGCCACACACTGATATCTGCATGACTTGTACATTCTAGTTTAAAATGATGCAGAGTTTGCTGGTTTCGCAATAGGCCAGTCAGGGAAGTCTAGAGTGAGCTGGTGTTTCAACTGACAAGTCACAGAAGTTTAAGATCTTTCTTTTATTTCGCAAACGCTTTCTTTTGATGAGATTAAACAATTTTGTGGAGGATTTTTAGTTCAAGTTAAAGTATATTTTCCATACTTGAGTTGTAATTCATGAGACTATCATTTTCCCCGGTGACATGGTTAGATATTATTTTCATGTTGTATAACCCATGTGTAGTGATATAAGTTATTCCTATAAATGTTTATTTTTAGTGTAGTTATTTTTAATCGAGTCCTTTGCGTTATGTTCATTTTGGTAACTTTATCAATTTAAGATGCTTTATATATCTGTTGTTAATTCGCTAATGAGCAAAATTCCTCTGTATGTAAAGAGCTGTAAATTTCAGTTCCGAAATAGCGACGCGATATCTTCAAAACGCTTCATATGCGTTTCAAGTCATACGATATATTCATTAAGAATCATCGACTTTTGGTAGATTCCAGAGAGTAGTGTGAGAACTACTATATGCATATATGTTTCAAAATAGGTTATCATACAAGAAAAAATATTCATAGAGAAATGCTCCATTATTCAATTGTTCCATTCTGTGGGGTTGATCCCCAATATCGCTTAAGATGTTGTCTATAATCGCCTAATAGTCGTTGCTGGCTACAAAAATATTCCTTGATAAAATTCTTTACTATCAAAATATTTCAGGCTGCAAGGTTAGAATCCTGACGCAGCTGTTGCCTATAAACGCTTCAAATGATATATAGAGGATGACAACCCTCCACAAACCTTCGTAAGACTCGTTCCAGGCGCCCTATTATAGGAAGGTCTAGTCCCCCTTTCCTAACTACCGAATTGTCCGTGGGAACTAGGACTAGTATCTGAACGCATCGGCGGAGCCACTCCCAGAAGTCGCCAAACTCAGGCCAAGAAAACCATCAACTGACATCCGTATGACCCGTACTTTCCTGTTCCAAATCATACAGTCGGGCTCTGAGCCATCAGGCGGGTTGATGGCCGTGAAGGTTCCGGCTACTGGGTTTGATTCCCGGTGCAACTCGGATGTTGTCTGTGGAATAGCTTCCAGCTGTGGGGTTAGATTCCCAGAACAGCTTGGATTTTGTCTTTGAACACTTCAAATGTGTTTTCTGGCTATAATACATTCATAAAATGATTATCCACTTTTGAGATGTTCCAGGCTGTCAGGTTAGACCCTGATATATCTTTCGTTTTGCCTTTTAACACTTCAAATGTGTTTTCTGGCTCAAATGCATTCATTAAGAGATTTATCTACTTGTAAAATGTTCCAGGCTGTCAGGTTAGACCCTGATATATCTTTCGTTTTGCCTTTTAACCCTTCAAATGTGTTTTCTGGCTAAAATACATTCATTAAGAGATTATCTACTGATAAAATGCTCTATGCTGTCAGGTTAGACCCTGATATATCTTTCGTTTTGCCTTTTAACCCTTCAAATGTGTTTTCTGGCTAAAATACATTCATTAAGAGATTATCTACTGATAAAATGCTCTATGCTGTCAGGTTAGACCCTGATATATCTTTCGTTTTGCCTTTTAACACTTCAAATGTGTTTTCTGGCTCAAATGCATTCATTAAGAGATTTATCTACTTGTAAAATGTTCCAGGCTGTCAGGTTAGACCATGATATATCTTTCGTTTTGCCTTTTAACCCTTCAAATGTGTTTTCTGGCTAAAATACATTCATTAAGAGATTATCTACTGATAAAATGCTCTATGCTGTCAGGTTAGACCCTGATATATCTTTCGTTTTGCCTTTTAACACTTCAAATGTGTTTTCTGGCTCAAATGCATTCATTAAGAGATTATCTACTTATAAAATGTTCCTGGCTGTCAGGTTAGACCCTGATATATCTTTCGTTTTGCTTTATAACACTTCAAATGTGTTTTCTGGCTAAAATACATTCATTCATAGCTAATCAACTTTTGAAAATGCTCTTTGCTGTCAGGTTAGACCCTGATATATCTTTCGCGATGCCTTCATACGCTTCAAATGTGTTTTCTGGCAATAATACATTCATAGATAGAATATTGACTTTTAAAAATGCTTTATGCTGTCAGGTTAGACCCTGATATATCTTTCGCGTTGCCTTTTAACACTTCAAATATGCTTTCTGGCTATGAATACATTCATAAACATACAAGTAGCAGGTTATGCAGATACCAGAGTACGACAACCCTATACAGTCCCTCAGTAAGACTCGTCCCAGGCGCCCTTCCAAGGAATTTTTTACATTCCTGACTACCGATCGTCCTTTATATACGGAAACCACGGCAGAGCCTCTCCCGGAACCTGCCAAACATAGAGAAAGGCAGGAAAGCCACACACTGATATCTGCATGACTTGTACTTTCTAGTTTAAAATGATGCAGAGTTTGCTGGTTTCGCAATAGGCCAGTCAGGGAAGTCTAGAGTGAGCTGGTGTTTCAACGGACAAGTCACAGAAGTTTAAGATCTTTCTTTTATTTCGCAAACGCTTTCTTTTGTTGAGATTAAACAATTTTGCGGAGGATTTTTAGTTCAAGTTAAAGTCTATTTTCTATACTTGAGTTGTAATTCATGAGACTATCATTATTTGCCACTGACATGGTTAGATATTATTTTCATGTTGTATAACCCATGTGTAGTGATATAAGTTATTCCTATAAATGTTTATTTTTAGTGTAGTTATTTTTAATCGAGTCCTTTGCGTTATGTTCATTTTGGTTACTTTATCAATTTAAGATACGTTATATATCTGTTGTTAATTCGCTAATAAGCAAAATTCCTCTGTATGTAAAGAGCTGTAAGTTTCAGTTGCAAAATAGCGACGCGATGTTTTCAAAACGCTTCATATGCGTTTCAAGTCATACGATATATTCACTAAGAATCATCCACTTTTGGTAGATTCCAGAGAGTAGTGTGAGAACTACTATATGCAAATATGTTTCAAAATAGGTTATCATACAAGAAAAAATATTCATAAAGAAATGCTCCATTATTCAATTGTTCCATTCTGTGGGGATGATCCCCAATATTGCTTAAGATGTTGTCTATAATCGCCTAATAGTCGTTGCTGGCTACAAAAATATTCCGTGATAAAATTCTTTACTATCAAAATATTTCAGGCTGCAAGGTTAGAATCCTGACGCAGCTGTTGCCTATAAACGCTTCAAATGATATATAGAGGATGACAACCCTCCACAAACCTTCGTAAGACTCGTCCCAGGCGCCCTATTATAGGAAGGTCTAGTCCCCCTTTCCTAACTACCGAATTGTCCGTGGGAACTAGGACTAGTATCTGAACGCATCGGCGGAGCCACTCCCAGAAGTCGCCAAACTCAGGCCAAGAAAACCATCAACTGACATCCGTATGACCCGTACTTTCCTGTTCCAAATCATACAGTCGGGCTCTGAGCCATCAGGCGGGTTGATGGCCGTGAAGGTTCCGGCTACTGGGTTTGATTCCTGGTGCAGCTCGGATGTTGTCTGTGAAATAGCTTCCAGCTGTAGGGTTAGATTCCCAGAACAGCTTGGATATTGCCTTAAAACACTTCAAATGTGTTTTCTGGCTATATAATACATTCATAAAGATATTATCCACTTTTGAGATGTTCCAGGCTGTCAGGTTAGACCCTGATACATCTTCAGCATTGCCTTTCAACACTTCAAATGTGTTATGTGGCTATAATACATTCATTAAGAGATTATCTACTTGTAAAATGTTCCAGGCTGTCAGGTTAGACCCTGATGTATCTTTCGTTTTGCCTTTTAACACTTCAAATGTGTTTTCTGGCTAAAATACATTCATTAAGAGATTATCGACTGATAAAATGCTCTATGCTGCCAGGTTAGACCCTGATATATCTTTCGCTTTGCCTTTTAACACTTCAAAGTGTTTTCTGGCTATAATACATTCATAAACATACAAGTAGCTGTTATGCAGATACCAGAGTACAACAACCCTATACAGTCCCTCAGTAAGACTCGTCCCAGGCGCCCTTCCAAGGAATTTTTTACATTCCTGACTACCGATCGTCCTTTATATACGGAAACCACGGCGGAGCCTCTCCCGGAACCTGCCAAACATAGAGAAAGGCAGGAAAGCCACACACTGATATCTGCATGACTTGTACTTCCTAGTTTAAAATGATGCAGAGTTTGCTGGTTTCGCAATAGGCCAGTCAGGGAAGTCTAGAGTGAGCTGGTGTTTCAACTGACAAGTCACAGAAGTTTAAGGTCTTTCTTTTATTGAGATTAAACAATTTTGCAGAGGATGTTAAGTTCAAGTAGAAGTCTATTTCTATACTTGAGTTGTTATTCATGAGACTATCATTTTCCCCGTTGACATGGTTAGATATTATTTTCATGTTGTATAAACCCATGTGTAGTGATATAAGTTATTCCTATAAATGTTTATTTTTAGTGTAGTTATTTTTAATCAAGTCCTTTGCGTTATGTTCATTTTGGTTACTTTAACAATTTAAGATACGTAATATATCTGTTGTTAATTCGCTAATGAGCAAAATTCCTTTGTATGTAAAGAGCTGTAAATTTCAGTGCCGAAATAGCGACGCGATGTCTTCAAAACGCTTCATATGTGTTTCAAGTCATACGATATATTCATTAAGAATCATCCACTTTTGGTAGATTCCAGAGAGTAGTGTGAGAACTACTATATGCATATATGTTTCAAAATAGGTTATCATACAAGAAAAAATATTCATAAAGAAATGCTCCATTATTCAATTGTTCCATTCTGTGGGGTTGATCCCCAATATTGCTTAAGATGTTGTCTATAATCGCCTAATAGTCGTTGCTGGCTACAAAAATATTCCTTGATAAAATTCTTTACTATCAAAAGATTTCAGGCTGCAAGGTTAGAATCCTGACGCAGCTGTTGCCTATAAGCGCTTCAAATGATATATAGAGGATGACAACCCTCCACAAACCTTCGTAAGACTCGTCCCAGGCGCCCTATTATAGGAAGGTCTAGTCCCCCTTTCCTAACTACCGAATTGTCCGTGGGAACTAGGACTAGTATCTGAACGCATCGGCGGAGCCACTCCCAGAAGTCGCCAAACTCAGGCCAAGAAAACCATCAACTGACATCCGTATGACCCGTACTTTCCTGTTCCAAATCATACAGTCGGGCTCTGAGCCATCAGGCGGGTTGATGGCCGTGAAGGTTCCGGCTGCTGGGTTTGATTCCCGGTGCAGCTCAGATGTTGTCTGTGAAATAGTTTCCAGCTGTGGGGTTAGATTCCCAGTAAAGCTTGGATTTTGCCTTAAAACACTTCAAATGTGTTTTCTGGCTATAATACATTCATAACGATATTATCCACTTTTGAGATGTTCCAGGCTTTCAGGTTAGACCCTGATACATCTTCAGCGTTGTTTTTCAACACTTCAAATGTGTTATGTGGCTATAATACATTCATTAAGAGATTATCTACTTGTAAAATGTTCCAGGCTGTCAGGTTAGACCCTGATATATCTTTCGTTTTGCCTTTTAACACTTCAAATGTGTTTTCTGGCTAAAATACATTCATTAAGAGATTATCGACTGATAAAATGCTCTATGCTGCCAGGTTAGACCCTGATATATCTTTCGCTTTGCCTTTTAACACTTCAAAGTGTTTTCTGGCTATAATACATTCATAAAGATATTATCGACTTTTGAGATGTTCCAGGCTGTCAGGTTAGACCCTGATACATCTTTCGCATTGCCTTTTAACACTTAAGAATGTTTTCTGTCTGAAATACATTCATTAAGAGATTATCAACGTTTGAAAATGCTCTTTGCTGCCAGGTTAGACACTGATATATCTTTCGCGTTGCCTTTTAACACTTCAAATATGTTTTCTGGCTATGAATACATTCATAAACATACAAGTAGCTGTTATGCAGATACCAGAGTACGACAACCCTATACAGTCCCTCAGTAAGACTCGTCCCAGGCGCCCTTCCAAGGAATTTTTTACATTCCTGACTACCGATCGTCCTTTATATACGGAAACCACGGCGGAGCCTCTCCCGGAACCTGCCAAACATAGAGAAAGGCAGGAAAGCCACACACTGATATCTGCATGACTTGTACTTTCTAGTTTAAAATGATGCAGAGTTTGCTGGTTTCGCAATAGGCCAGTCAGGGAAGTCTAGAGTGAGCTGGTGTTTCAACTGACAAGTCACAGAAGTTAAAGATCTTTCTTTTATTTCGCAAACGCTTTCTTTTGATGAGATTAAACAATTTTGTGGAGGATTTTTAGTTCAAGTTAAAGTCTATTTTCTATACTTGAGTTGTAATTCATGAGACTATCATTATTTCCCACTGACATGGTTAGATATTATTTTCATGTTGTATAACCCATGTGTAGTGATATAAGTTATTCCTATAAATGTTTATTTTTAGTGTAGTTATTTTTAATCGAGTCCTTTGCGTTATGTTCATTTTGGTAACTTTATCAATTTAAGATGCATAATATATCTGTTGTTAATTCGCTAATGAGCAAAATTCCTCTGTATGTAAAGAGCTGTAAATTTCAGTTCCGAAATAGCGACGCGATATCTTCAAAACGCTTCATATGCGTTTCAAGTCATACGATATATTCATTAAGAATCATCCACTTTTGGTAGATTCCAGAGAGTAGTGTGAGAACTACTATATGCATATATGTTTCAAAATAGGTTATCATACAAGAAAAAATATTCATAGAGAAATGCTCCATTATTCAATAATTCCATTCTGTGGGGTTGATCCCCAATATCGCTTAAGATGTTGTCTATAATCGCCTAATAGTCGTTGCTGGCTACAAAAATATTCCTTGATAAAATTCTTTACTATCAAAATATTCCAGGCTGCAAGGTTAGAATCCTGACGCAGCTGTTGCCTATAAACGCTTCAAATGATATATAGAGGATGACAACCCTCCACAAACCTTCGTAAGACTCGTTCCAGGCGCCCTATTATAGGAAGGTCTAGTCCCCCTTTCCTAACTACCGAATTGTCCGTGGGAACTAGGACTAGTATCTGAACGCATCGGCGGAGCCACTCCCAGAAGTCACCAAACTCAGGCCAAGAAAACCATCAACTGACATCCGTATGACCCGTACTTTCCTGTTCCAAATCATACAGTCGGGCTCTGAGCCATCAGGCGGGTTGATGGCCGTGAAGGTTCCGGCTGCTGGGTTTGATTCCCGGTGCAACTCGGATGTTGTCTGTGAAATAGTTTCCAGCTGTAGGGTTAGATTCCCAGAACAGCTTGGATTTTGCCTTTCAACACTTCAAATGTGTTTTCTGGCTATAATACATTCATAAAGTGATTATCCACTTTTGAGATGTTCCAGGCTATCAGGTTAGACCCTGATATATCTTTTGTTTTGCTTTAACACTTCAAATGTGTTTTCTGGCTAAAATACATTCATTCATAGATAATCAACTTTTGAAAATGCTCTATGCTGTCAGGTTAGACCCTGATATATCTTTCGGGATGCCTTTATACACTTCAAATGTGTTTTCTGGTTATATAATACATTCATAGCGATATTTTCTACTTGTAAAATGTTCAAGGCTGTCAGGTTAGACCCTGATATATCTTTCGCATTGCCTTTTAACATTTCAAATGTGTTTCTGGCTATAATGCATTCATAAAGTTCAAAGCTGCAGGTTATATAGATACCAGGGTACTGCAACCCTTTACAGTCTGTAGGTAAGACTTGTCGATGATGCTGAGTGAGCTTGTTTTTCAATTCTTGTATATAACTATTTTAGATGAGTTATTTTAATGTGTACTTCATGTTATGTTTGTCTCGGTTGCTTTGATTCCCGGTGCAGCTCGGATGTTGTCTGTGTAATAGTTTCCAGCTGTGGGGTTAGATTCCCAGAACAGCTTGGATTTTGTCTTTAAACACTTCAAATGTGTTTTCTGGCTATAATACATTCATAGAGATATTATCTTCTTGTAAAATGTTCAAGGCTGTCAGGTTAGACCCTGATATATCTTTCGCATTGCCTTTCAACACTTTAGAATGTTTTCTGTCTGAAATACATTCATACATAGATTATCAACTTTTGATAATGCTCCACACTGCCAGGTTAGACCCTGATACATCTTTCACATTGCCTTCATACATTTCAAATGTGTTTTCTGGCTATTCATAAAGATCCAAGCTGCAGGTTATATAGATACCAGGGTACTGCAACCCTTCACAGTCCGTTGGCAAGACTTGTCAATGATGCTGAGTAAGCTTGTTTTTCAATTCTTGTATATAATTATTTTAGATGAGTTATTTTAATGAGTACTTCATGTTATGTTTGTCTCGGGTGCTTTGATTCCCGGTGCAGCTCGGATGTTGTCTGTGTAATAGTTTCCAGCTGTGGGGTTAGATTCCCAGAACATCTTGGATTTTGTCTTTGAACACTTCAAATGTGTTTTCTGGCTGTAATACATTCATAGAGATATTATCTTCTTGTAAAATGTTCCAGGCTGTCAGGTTAGACCCTGTTATATCTTTCGCATTGCCTCTCAACGCTTAAGAATGTTTTCTGTCTGAAATACATTCATACATAGATTATCAACTTTTGATAATGCTCCACGCTGTCAAGTTAGACCCTGATACATCTTTCACATTGCCTTTTAACATTTCAAATGTGTTTCTTGGCTATGAAAACATTCATAAAGATACAAGCTGCAGGTTATATAGATACCAGGGTACTGCAACCCTTTACAGTCTGTAGGTAAGACTTGTCAATGATGCTGAGTGAGTTTGTTTTTCAATTATTGTATATAATTATTTTAGATGAGTTATTTTAATGAGTACTTCATGTTATGTTTGTCTCGATTACTTTGATTCCCGGTGCAGCTCGGATGTTGTCTGTGTAATAGTTTCCAGCTTTGGGGTTAGATTCCCAGAACAGCTTGGATTTTGTCTTTGAACACTTCAAATGTGTTTACTGGCTATAATACATTCATAGAGAAATTATCTTCTTGTATAATGTTCAAGGCTGTCAGGTTAGACCCTGATACATCTTTCGCATTGCCTTTCAACGCTTTAGAATGTTTTCTGGCTGAAATACATTCATACATAGATTATCAACTTTTGATAATGCTCCACACTGTCAGGTTAGACCCTGATATATCTTTTGCGTTGCCTTCATACATTTCAAATGTGTTTTCTGGCTATTCATAAAGATCCAAGCTGCAGGTTATATAGATACCAGGGTACTGCAACCCTTCACAGTCTGTAGGTAAGACTTGTCAATGATGCTGAGTGAGTTTGTTTTTCAATTATTGTATATAATTATTTTAGATGAGTTATTTTAATGAGTACTTCATGTTATGTTTGTCTCGGGTGCTTTGATTCCCGGTGCAGCTCGGATGTTGTCTGTGTAATAGTTTCCAGCTTTGGGGTTAGATTCCCAGATCAGCTTGGATTTTGTCTTTAAACACTTCAAATGTGTTTTCTGGCTATAATACATTCATAGAGATATTATCTTCTTGTAAAATGTTCAAGGCTGTCAGGTTAGACCCTGATATATCTTTCGCATTGCCTTTCAACACTTTAGAATGTTTTCTGTCTGAAATACATTCATACATAGATTATCAACCTTTGATAATGCTCCACATTGTCAGGTTAGACCCTGATATATCTTTTGCGTTGCCTTCATACATTTCAAATGTGTTTTCTGGCTATGAAAACATTCATAAAGATCCAAGCTGTAGGTTATATAGATACCAGGGTACTGCAACCCTTTACAGACTGTAGGTAAGACTTGTCAATGATGCTGAGTGAGCTTGTTTTTCAATTCTTGTATATAATTATTTTAGATGAGTTATTTTAATGAGTACTTCATGTTATGTTTGTCTCGGTTGCTTTGATTCCCGGTGCAGCTCGGATGTTGTCTGTGTAATAGTTTCCAGCTGTAGGGTTAGATTCCCAGAACAGCTTGGATTTTGTCTTTGAACACTTCAAATGTGTTTTCTGGCTGTAATACATTCATAGAGATATTATCTTCTTGTAAAATGTTCCAGCTGTCAGGTTAGACCCTGTTATATCTTTCGCATTGCCTTTCAACGCTTTAGAATGTTTTCTGTCTGAAATACATTCATACATAGATTATCAACTTTTGATAATGCTCCACGCTGTCAAGTTAGACCCTGATACATCTTTCACATTGCCTTTTAACATTTCAAATGTGTTTCTTGGCTATGAATACATTCATAAAGATACAAGCTGCAGGTTATATAGATACCAGGGTACTGCAACCCTTTACAGACTGTAGGTAAGACTTGTCAATGATGCTGAGTGAGTTTGTTTTTCAGTTCTTGTATATAATTATTTTAGATGAGTTATTTTAATGAGTCCCTTGTGTTATGTTTGTCTCGGTTGCTTTGATTCCCGGTGCAGCTCGGATGTTGTCTGTGTAATAGTTTCCAGCTGTGGGGTTAGATTCCCAGAACAGCTTGGATTTTGTCTTTAAACACTTCAAATGTGTTTTCTGGCTATAATACATTCATAGAGATATTATCTTCTTGTAAAATGTTCAAGGCTGTCAGGTTAGACCCTGATATATCTTTCGCATTGCCTTTCAACACTTTAGAATGTTTTCTGTCTGAAATACATTCATACAAAGATTATCAACTTTTGATAATGCTCCACACTTTCAGGTTAGACCCTGATATATCTTTTGCGTTGCCTTCATACATTTCAAATGTGTTTTCTGGCTATGAAAACATTCATAAAGATCCAAGCTGTAGGTTATATAGATACCAGGGTACTGCAACCCTTTACAGACTGTAGGTAAGACTTGTCAATGATGCTGAGTGAGCTTGTTTTTCAATTCTTGTATATAATTATTTTAGATGAGTTATTTTAATGAGTACTTCATGTTATGTTTGTCTCAGTTACTTTGATTCCCGGTGCAGCTCGGATGTTGTCTGTGTAATAGGTTCCAGCTGTCGGGTTAGATTCGCAGAAATGCTTGGATTTTGTCTTTGAACACTTCAAATGTGTTTCCTGGTTATATAATGCATTCATAGAGATATTATCTTCTTGTATAATGTTCCAGGCTGTCAGGTTAGACCCTGATATATCTTTCGCATTGCCTTTCAACGCTTTAGGATGTTTTCTGGCTGAAATACATTCATACATAGATTATCAACTTTTGATAATGCTCCACACTGTCAGGTTAGACCCTGATATATCTTTCACATTGCCTTTTAACATTTCAAATGTGTTCTCTGGCTATTCATAAAGATACAAGCTGCAGGTTATATAGATACCAGGGTACTGCAACCCTTTACAGACTGTAGGTATGACTTGTCAATGATGCTGAGTGAGCTTGTTTTTCAATTCTTGTATATAATTATTTTAGATGAGTTAATTTAATGAGTACTTCATGTTATGTTTGTCTCGATTACTTTGATTCCCGGTGCAGCTCGGATGTTGTCTGTGTAATAGTTTCCAGCTGTGGGGTTAGATTCCCAGAACAGCTTGGATTTTGTCTTTGAACACTTCAAATGTGTTTTCTGGTTATATAATACATTCATAGAGATATTATCTGCTTGTAAAATGTTCTAGGCTGTCAGGTTAGACCCTGATACATCTTTCGCATTGCCTCTCAACGCTTAAGAATGTTTTCTGTCTGAAATACATTCATACATAGATTATCAACTTTTGATAATGCTCCACACTGTCAGGTTAGACCCTGATACATCTTTCACATTGCCTTTTAACATTTCAAATGTGTTTTCTGGCTATGAATACATTCATAAAGATCCAAGCTGCAGGTTATATAGATACCAGGGTACTGCAACCCTTCACAGTCCGTTGGCAAGACTTGTCAATGATGCTGAGTGAGCTTGTTTTTCAATTCTTGTATATAATTATTTTAGATGAGTTATTTTAATGAGTACTTCATGTTATGTTTGTCTCGGGTGCTTTGATTCCCGGTGCAGCTCGGAAGTTGTCTGTGTAATAGTTTCCAGCTGTGGGGTTAGATTCCCAGAACAGCTTGGATTTTGTCTTTGAACACTTCAAATGTGTTTTCTGGTTATATAATACATTCATAGAGATATTATCTGCTTGTAAAATGTTCAAGGCTGTCAGGTTAGACCCTGATACATCTTTCGCATTGCCTCTCAACGCTTAAGAATGTTTTCTGTCTGAAATACATTCATACATAGATTATCAACTTTTGATAATGCTCCACACTGTCAGGTTAGACCCTGATATATCTTTCACATTGCCTTTTAACATTTCAAATGTGTTTCCTGGCTATGAATACATTCATAAAGATCCAAGCTGCAGGTTATATAGATACCAGGGTACTGCAACCCTTTACAGTCTGTAGGTAAGACTTGTCGATGATGCTGAGTGAGCTTGTTTTTCAATTCTTGTATATAATTATTTTAGATGAGTTATTTTAATGAGTTCTTCATGTTATGTTTGTCTCGGGTGCTTTGATTCCCGGTGCAGCTCGGAAGTTGTCTGTGTAATAGTTTCCAGCTTTGGGGTTAGATTCCCAGAACAGCTTGGATTTTGTCTTTGAACACTTCAAATGTGTTTACTGGCTATAATACATTCATAGAGAAATTATCTTCTTGTATAATGTTCAAGGCTGTCAGGTTAGACCCTGATATATCTTTCGCGTTGCCTTTCAACGCTTTTGAATGTTTTCTGGCTGAAATACATTCATACATAGATTATCAACTTTTGATAATGCTCCACACTGTCAGGTTAGACCCTGATATATCTTTTGCGTTGCCTTCATACATTTCAAATGTGTTTCCTGGCTATAATGCATTCATAAAGATCCAAGCTGTAGGTTATATAGATACCAGGGTACTGCAACCCTTTGCAGACTGTAGGTAAGACTTGTCAATGATGCTGAGTGAGCTTGTTTTTCAATTCTTGTATATAATTATTTTAGATGAGTTATTTTAATGAGTACTTCATGTTATGTTTGTCTCGGTTGCTTTGATTCCCGGTGCAGCTCGGATGTTGTCTGTGTAATAGTTTCACGCTGTAGGGTTAGATTCCCAGAACAGCTTGGATTTTGTCTTTGAACACTTCAAATGTGTTTTCTGGTTATAATGCATTCATAGAGATATTATCTATACTTGTAAAATGTCAAGGCTGTCAGGTTAGACCCTGATATATCTTTCACATTGCCTTTCAACGCTTTAGAATGTTTTCTGGCTGAAATACATTCATACATAGATTATCAACTTTTGATAATGCTCCACACTGTCAGGTTAGACCCTGATATATCTTTTGCGTTGCCTTTTAACATTTCAAATGTGTTTCCTGGCTATAATGCATTCATAAAGATCCAAGCTGTAGGTTATATAGATACCAGGGTACTGCAACCCTTTACAGTCTGTAGGTAAGACTTGTCAATGATGCTGAGTGAGCTTGTTTTTCAATTCTTGTATATAATTATTTTAGATGAGTTATTTTAATGAGTACTTTGTGTTATGTTTGTCTCGATTACTTTGATTCCCGGTGCAGCTCGGATGTTGTCTGTGTAATAGTTTCCAGCTGTGGGGTTAGATTCCCAGAACAGCTTGGATTTTGTCTTTAAACACTTCAAATGCGTTTTCTGGCTATATAATACATTCATAGAGATATTATCTTCTTGTATAATGTTCAAGGCTGTCAGGTTAGACCCTGATACATCCTTCGCATTGCCTTTTAACATTTCAAATGTGTTTCCTGGCTATGAATACATTCATAAAGTTCAAAGCTGCAGGTTATATAGATACCAGGGTACTGAAACCCTTTACAGTCTGTAGGTAAGACTTGTCAATGATGCTGAGTGAGATTGTTTTTCAATTCTTGTATATAATTATTTTAGATGAGTTATTTTAATGGGTACTTCATGTTATGTTTGTCTTGGTTGCTTTGATTCCCGGTACAGCTCGGATGTTGTCTGTGTAATGGTTTCCAGCTGTGGGGTTAGATTCCCAGAACAGCTTGGATTTTGTCTTTGAACACTTCAAATGTGTTTACTGGCTATAATACATTCATAGAGAAATTATCTTCTTGTATAATGTTCAAGGCTGTCAGGTTAGACCCTGATATATCTTTCGCATTGCCTCTCAACGCTTTAGAATGTTTTCTGGCTGAAATACATTCATACATAGATTATCAACCTTTGATAATGCTCCACACTGTCAGGTTAGACCCTGATATATCTTTTGTGTTGCCTTCATACATTTCAAATGTGTTTTCTGGCTATTCATAAAGATCCAAGCTGTAGGTTATATATATACCAGGGTACTGCAACCCTTTACAGTCTGTAGGTAAGACTTGTCGATGATGCTGAGTGAGCTTGTTTTTCAATTCTTGTATATAACTATTTTAGATGAGTTATTTTAATGTGTACTTCATGTTATGTTTGTCTCGGTTGTTTTGATTCCCGGTGCAGCTCGGAAGTTGTCTGTGTAATAGCGTCTAGCTGTGGGGTTAGATTCCCAGTGCAGCTTGGATTTTGTCTTTAAACACTCTGTGTTTAAAACAAATGTTTTTTCTGGCTATATAATACATTCATAGAGACATTCATGACTTGTACTTTCTAGTTTAAAATGATGCAGAGTTTGCTGGTCTTAACAATCTACAAGCAATTATCTCAATGATTGCTTGTAGTTACAATAGAGTCGCTGCGGGTGAGCTGGTTTTTTAATGGACCAGTCACAGATGGTTTAAATCTCATTGTTTCTTTCCTATTTTTCAGTGCACTGATTTCTGCTTTTGAAAAAGCGAAGAAAAAATACCAAAGTCGCGTGCGTCGACTGGAGACGCAAATCGATTCGCAAACTGAGCGCTACGAAACTCAGGTAGATAAATTAATATTCATTTCAAAATGCTGATTGATCAACAGTGTTCATTGTTTGAAAAATCATGCATGTTCACCAGTTGTGCATGTTTCATTTATTCGTAGATGACTTCCCTTTTTTTGCCCCTTGATTTTTTCAATTTCAACGCAATTATCACCTTAGTGATTTATCGAGAAATCCTTTTTTAATTTAGATTTGGAACTTTATTTTTGATAATTTTGTTAGTAAATTTCCATACGAACAAATTTTGCTAGATGTTTTCATTTACATCATAAGATTTCAGCAGTTTGAATGTGTTCCCCTAGTTATGAGATAGATGGCGCTAGAAGCTGTTGCATGAAATCTATTCAACTGTGTAAATGCATCGCATTGTTTGTATGATAGATGGCAGCAGTGTTTGCTATGAGACCATGAAGATCTAATGTTTATTATAAGGTCCCGAATCTAGGACAAGCGTGTCCCCTTAATTTAGTATGGTTCATTTTGCTCTAAGTTTTAATGATTAGATATGAATTTAACATCGCGATATGCTTGAATAGTTATATCCAAATGTAGGGAGTGGGAATAATATGTGCTTTGCAAAAAACATCCACCGGTAGCAAATAGAATCTGTTCTCCTACACAACAGAAGAAAATATCATCAACGATAAAAATAGTGTTGTACAGGACGGTGATGAACCAACCTTTCCTAGAGTGCTTATTTATTGTTGATATAAGGAAGAGATATAAAGGCAATTTCATTAGCCTACTTCATACTCGCTCGACAGATTGAAACACAGAATTTTCTGATGATATATATTTTGTCCTGTACAAAACTGTCCTGCACAAAACGTTGGGTATCATCAATTTTAGTGTTAGTCCTGTTTTCAATTCACATCCATAGGTACCCGCACAAAAGCCTCATTACCTTCATATCTATCCAAACATATCTTGCTCTGAAAATGCTTGGGTCGTCTCCATCTTGTACAACACTATTCTTAGGGATATATTTTCCAGTATGCAAATCAGAATAGGACCTTTCGTTATATTTGAATAAGAGTATTAGTAATTAGGAAATTCACTTGTTAGTGTAAAAGTCCTGAGCGCATCTTCAGGAATTGCGGGATTCTTTATCTAAGGTTTCTATCAAATTGTTTCTTACATAGACGATAAGATTTTCACTGATAAATGTCGTACACTATCGAGAACAAACGCTAAAATATCAAATTTTCAAAATATCGATATATCAATCTAATTTCAGATCAAGGAGCTGAAACAGCGAATCGCGTTACTCGAAGACAAAACGAAACGACCAATGACCACGGCGAATGAAACATCGCTATAGCAACACGTGTATAAATCTGCCTTATCGCGTCGGAACTGTCTCTCCATAACTTATTCTCCTACACAGTGATATATACACTTAATATATATATATATACATATATACTTCCTAATCAATGATTAATATTATCATTATTAATTATAACGATTCTGATTGATAAAATAAGAATTATCTTGTTCGCTAAAATAGTGCGTGCGTGTCTTAAATTTTGTTTGCGGTAGGTTTTCATTTGTCATTTGAAAGTTTGGAAAAAATAGAAGTATGGATGAGATATAAAGGTAATAAATAATGTTTCCTTACTTCACGCTCGCTGGAGAAATTGAAACACAGAATTTTCTGATGATATGAATTTTGTTCTGTACAAAACTATCCTGCACAAAACATTTGGTATCATCAATTTTAGAATAAGTCCTGTTTTCAATTAACATCCATAGGTACCCGCACAAAAGCCTTATTACCTTCATATCTATCCAAACTTAACAGGATTTTTTCAATCAAACTTTTGGCCTGAAAATGCTAACCAGAATTTAGTTTTTCTAATGGCTGGATTTTTTCTGACATACAAGAAGTTATTCAAGGAGGCATATACGGATGACCCCATTCTATATATGATGAAATGGTTGACCAGAAGACATGCTATTCATACCATTTTCAATTATGTATTGACCCGTTTACTAGAGGATATTCAGTTTACATTCTTATTTCAAATTTTGCCCTAGTTATAAGGAGTCTTATGTTGGCATTGCAGCCATGAAGGAAATATTTGTGCGACATGTTGCAGCAAAAGCCACAGTTATTAACAAAGGACAAATTGTTATTTGAAGCCCTAATTTATGAGGAATTGATGTTGACTTTATTGGTATTAAAAAAGGACTTGTAAGGTATTGCAAGATGCAGGCAAAAATATGAGGATATAAATATCAACATGGATATCTACTAGGGAGTTGTCTGTAAGACACACAATTCGGACTAAGGACACTTGCAGTTCTAGGCTTACGCAATTAAAATGAGAGATTGGAAAAACTGATTTCAGGTAAGTTTAGGTTTAAGAGTTGACTTAACAAAGTTTGATATTTAGCGCTACAAACAATTTGCCACACACAAAATAAAATTACACTTATTCATTAATTCATAATAATAACCGAATGAAAAATGTGGCTGTATTGATATTCGCACAATGGTTTTTCTAGTTGCCCGGCAACACGTGATAACGCAGAGAATGAACACAGATTTTTTTCCAATACAAATTTTATTTTATTTCCGTGGTTGAAGATCTTTCATCTGTAGGTCCTTCAAAAATGGCGCAATTAATTCATAACAACCATCAAGATCAGATATTTCATTTTCCATAATCAGAGACCAAAATAAGGGTCACTCAGCTGTCTTAATGTGACATGTATGAAGTATGTGTGTATCAGGGGCCTCTAGACCCTTCTTTTGACTTTGTAGTACCATATGATATTTATTTAGGCCATTTTGGTACTTGATTTTGCAGTTATTTGGTATCAGGGGTATCTTTCGACTTGGATGCACCATATGATCAGTTAAAGCATTTTGATAGTTGACTTTTCAGTTTGGAAGTAATTTTTGTGTATATTTCTGTGTACATCAAGTGGATCATTTGACTTACCTTACGATCACTGTTTAGGCCTTTTGAATTTGATTTCATGATCATTTTATTTGTCCAAGTTTCAAATGTTAATACTTTTTGTATCAATGACGAGATGGGAGGAAAGAGCTGAAATCTTGCTTAATTGAAAAATGATATTTAGGAGAAAATCTTTTTGTGATAATGTTTGATAATGCTTTGCACAGAAATGAGGCAATTACATGGGGTCGGGAAATCCACAAAGAATCAGAAAAAAATCCACAAGAAATTGTCCTGAATCAGGATGACACTGATTTGTGCTAATGTATATATATATATATATATATATATATATATATATATATATATATATATATATATATATATATATATATATATATATATATATATATATATATATATATATATATATATATATATATATATATATATATATATCGATCATTAGTAAGCTAGGCCTCGACTTACTATGTTGCGATTGTGTAAAGTATTTCTACTTATTCGTGTTCCATAACAATAACTGAAGATATATTTGAAAAAAACCTGAGAAAAAATGCCCATCGAAATCAGCCAGTGATACCAAATAATCACTTCTATGATACCAGCCAGTGATTAATCACCGAAATTAATCTTGTATGTAAAATATGTACCCTAGGTATTGTCTCTTTAACTTAAGTTCGATATTAGAAATTGTCGAAAATTCTGATAAATAGATTTCAAGCCATGTATGTTGATAGTAGAATTTGTCTCAGGTTAGGCCTTGAACCTGAGTTAAGTTCTTTATTTGGATAATTAGATATTGTCTTCAAATTTGATAAGTAGATCACAGTTAAATATGTTTATGTTGTAAATTGCCTCAGGTTAGGCCTTCAACCTGAGTTCAGCCCTATATATAAATACTAGAAATTGTTTTGAGATTTGATAAATAGATAGTACCGGGTAGTTAAATTAACTTCAGTCATTGATGCAGTTGTTGTCTCAGTTTACGCCTTGAACCCGAGTTAATCCCTGTTTGTGAATTAGAAGCCCTTAAATCTGATAAATTGATCACAGTAAAACTAATTTAAGATCTGTATATGTGTTATAGATTAGCTCACGTTAGGCCTTGAACCTGAGCTAGGTTCTGTATTTGGATAATAGATATTTCAAGTTGAGTGTTGTATGTATAATTTGTTTCAGGTTAGGCCTTGAACCTGAGTTAAGCTGTAGTTTCGCATTATGCAAGGTTTAAGTCAGGTGCAATTGAATTGTTATAGACCCTAAATTTAGGTTATTACGGTCATTACTATTAATAGCTTTAACAATTAATGCATTGATTAAGCACACCTTGTAGAGATGAGACAAATAAAATAATTTTGAGGTCTTGAAATTTGAAAAACCAGAAATATTCACAAAAATATAGCACAAGACTTCCAATACAAGGAAGGGCCATTAGCGCCATGCTAGGGTACATGCATAGATTATTGGGCCTCCTTTATTTCTGTGCGTCATGGGTATATTTATTTGGGCAATGTATTGACTGTATTGGTTATATGAGTGTAGCAGTTAATGTACATAAAGTTTGCATGAATTACTTTTTTGATACAAAATATAAGATTTGGGTTAAGCCCTGGGTGTACTAGATATTGTCCTAAGGTCTGATAATAGTATATTATAATAGTAGAAATTGTCTCAGGTTAGGCCTTGAACCTGAGTTAAGTTCTGTATCTGGATATTAAATATTTTCCTTAGTTCTTGTAAACAGGTCATTGGAAAGCAAAGTCTAAGTCATGTATGCAGATGTTGTCTCAGGTTAGGAGTTGACCCTGAGTTAAGTTCTGTATTTGGATATTAGATATTTTCCTTATTTCTTGTGAACAGGTCATCGTTAATCTAAGTTTTTAGTCATTAAGTAGAAGTCTTGTGTATAGATGTTGTCTCAGGTTAGGCCTTGAACCTGAGTTAAATTCTGTATTTCGATATCAGATATTTTCCTAAGATCTGGTAAATAGGTAACGATAAAACTAATTTAAGCGTTTTATTTTATGTAGAATTTGTTAGGCTGTGTACATGGGTGTAGTCCTGTAGCATGTTTGCATACGCGGGTATGTTTTGACTTGAAGGTTCCATAATTGTTTAGTCCTTTTGGTAGTTGGATTTTAGGCAGTTAAAAAGTAATTTTTGTGTATGACGAATATCTTTAGACTTACCTTATGATCATTGTTTTAGGCATTTTGGTACTTGATTTCATGATCATTGATTTGATTGAAAAATTATATTTAGGAGCAAATATTTATGCGATGATGTTTGTTGATGCATTGCACAGGAATGAGGCAATTGCAAAGGAATTGGGAATCCACAAAAAATCAGAAGAAATCCACGAATAAAAGGAATTGTACAGAATCAGGATGACACAGATTTGTGCGAAAGTAGAAATTTGTAGTAAGCTAGGCCTCGACTTACTAATTGAATGAGTAAAATAGTTTTACTCATTTGTTTTCCATGATAAGATATCGTACAAAATATACACAGCAATTACTGTAGATTTATTTGAAAAAGCCAGAGAAAAAATTCCTATCAAAAGCAGCCTGTCATATGAAATCATCACTGCTTTGATACAAGCCAGTGATAAATAACTGTAATAAAACTTGTATGTAAAAACATGTAACCTATGTATTGTTTCTTTAACTGTTGTTCGATAGTAGAAATTGTCCAAAGATCTGATGAATAGGTGCCCATAAAACTAAGTCAAGCCCTGTATAGTAGAATATCTCAGGTTAGGCCTTGAACCTGAGTTATGTTTTGTATTTGGATATACGATTGTTTCCTTGAACCTGGTAAATAATTTACAGTAAAGCTAGCTTAAGTTAAGATATATATGTGTTGTAAATGTATCAGGTTAAGCCTTGCGTTAAATCTTTATTTGGATATTATGTATTTTATTTAGATTTGATAAGTACGGTATATATAGGTCACAGTATAACTAACTTAAGATATGTTGGTGTTGTAAATTGTCTCAGGTTAGGCCTTGAACCTGAGGTAAGTTCCTTATTTGGATATTAGATATTGTCTTTAGATTTGGTGAATAGGTCACAACGTCATGAAGTCGTGTATGTAGATGTTGTTTCAGGTTAGGCCTTGAACCTGAGTTAAATCCAATATGTAAATACTAGAAATTGTCTTAAGTTTTGAGAAATAGGTCACAGTAAAACTAATCTCAAGTCATGTATGTGGATGTTGTTTCAGGTTAGGCCTTGAACCTGAGTCAAGCTGTACGTTGGCATTAAACAAATTTCAAATTAGGTGCTATTGATTTGTTATAGAATAGATTTAAGTTATTACTGTCATTACTATTGATAGCTTCAAAAATTAACGTGTTGATTGAGCAAACCTTGCAGGGATCTGATAAATAAAAAATCTTGAGATCTTGAAATATGACATTCGAAAAACCAGAAGTATTGAAAGACATCCAATACTAGGGATCCTGTCGCCTTCAGATTCAAAACCTGAAAGCTGTGCTGGGGCGTATGCATCGGGCTTCCTTCATTCCTGTGCATCATAACAAAATACATAAAGACATAAAATACCTGTTCATGTATTTTTGATCAAGTGATTTGGGTAATGTATGGAGCGTGCAAAGTAAAGTATGCATGAGTTATTGTGATTTTGTGTTTCGGTGCAAAATACAAGATTTCTGAATAAGCCGAGTGACCTCCACATTGGACCTGGGCGGGGATGGGGCGATTGATTGTTAAAAATTTTTAAACAAAATTGATATTTTCTTTCAGGAAAATACATTAATTATTTGCCGATGAAAGATGATTAAAAGTTATTCTTACCCTCAGTAAGAAATACATACTCACGCCTGCCTGGTTGGTTGGTTGCCTCATTTCAAAATTGTATAAATAGTCTATAAACGCGCAAAACAAATTCAACATGTGCGAGAAGTCTTTTAGAGTTTCACCGAGAAATTACACGCAAAAGTTCAACAAATTCCTGCTATAGTTCATAAACGAGGAGTCTTTCATTTCCGCATGAGTCTTTGACGATGTACGAGAATCGTGACAAAGCGATATGTATTGCGGGAGTCAATTGTTCTAGAGTCAGGTGGAGTCCTTGAGGTTCAATGCAGTTTCATAGGAGTCTTTTTCTATCGGAGTCAGTCTGAACGTTTTAGGGAGTCCTTTAAGTGCTGCAGTTTCGAGATAAAGTCTTTTTTCAGTCATCAGTTTTTGCGCAAGGAGTCATTGACTTTTATCGCGAGATTATGAAGTCTTACTGCAGCATCAGGATTTTCAGCCATCTGAAAAATAAATGAAACAATATTTTTAACACTGAAAGTGAGATATATAGTTAGGCCTACCGAGAAATGGGTAGACTTGAAAATATATCAATCTAAAACTGGGCTCTTGAGTGCCTAAGATAGTTTGAATTGGGCCAAACTGCCCAAAAATGATGAGTCTTGAGATAAGCCCTAGACCCTCTTTACTTTCCAAGTAAGCTGCCCTAAACCATGATGAAAAGGTAACACATTTTTTGTCAAAAATATGAAAATCTCTGACTTGAATGTCTAAGAGCTTTGAATTTCGCAATAGTGTGTGACCTACAAGAAACTCGCGACTCGCCGGCGCCAGACATTCCGAGTTCCCTCCCGCTGAAAAGTTGACAAAGTTTCTTTTTGATAAATTGACGAAAAAGTTCTCGACGTATATAGAACCCGACAAACTACTGTTAAGCAACATCAGGATACAGTAATTTAGAATTCAAAACCGATAGATAATTAGTAAAAGGAGAAATGTGATCGCAAACTCGCATCAGTGAACAAGTCCAAGGTGACCGCTAAAAAAACGCGTGTTTCACGCTTCAAATGATATTTCGATATTTGCCGTCGATTCGAATCGAAAATATGTGAAAATCTTACCGATCTCCCGTTCGAGAAAGTGACTACTGTCATCAGAAACGGTTACTTTGTAACGCGAACGCGAATAGACTTGTATAAAAATGTATCTCTTCGACTTTTTTCGAAGCTGTTACATTGTAACAAAACGTGTGAAAAAATGTCCATCAAAAATCGCTTCTCATCTGCGCATAAATTAAAACATCGAAAACGAGGCTAATTACCTGCAATGCAGAATTATCTCCTCGGTTTACTGATGCGTTTAAATCCAGTTGACACTTTTTCATTCCTGATATTTCTGAGATTTTTTCGCGTATCAAAAGCACGTTTTTTCAAAAGCGACTCTCGCCATCATGGCTTCCACCTCAGCTGATGTCGCCTCAGCTGTTGGGGCTGTCCCCGAAGCGCGCGCTCATCCCCCATCCGAAAATTCATTCTCGGGGATTTATTTTCCGAAATCGACCCCTTGATAGCGTTTATAATCATTTTTGAGAATTTTGGGCATAAAAATTTCAATTTTTGATTGTTTTCTAATGATAACGCGTCAAACTTTGAGCCGATTTTGAGGTGGACCCTGCTCGACGGGACGAGACAATTTTCTTTGAGGAGGGTTAGGTCAGGTGTGACGAGTCGAATTCATCTTAAACAACAACGATTTTTACAATTCTAAAAACGAAATTTTATTCAGAATTCCCTACAAACATCTTAGATCGTTACTTTTCGCTTGTTTCGGTGGCGGAAATTAAATTTCACAAGTTTTGAAAGTTATCGCATATTCGTCATCCCTCGTTGAACAATGGACGCAGTCGGCGGTGACTGAGTGCACCGTCGTGGTGCGACACAGCCTTTCAATCTAGGTCTAATCTATGGTTGATATTAACCTATTGTCCGATACGTTTTTATAGAAGAATCTCAAACTATGAATTTCAGTTTTCTTGTTTGTTTCTGGCAATTTTTCAGCCGCTCGATCGATTTGACATGAACCTAATCGACGTTTCAAAAAGTTTCAAAACCCCACTTTCCCTATACTGATAAGCGATCATTTATGTACAGTAACACCTGTGATTCGTGATCGGGTTCGAATCCATCTCGAGCGCCTGAATTCTCTCTCTCTCTGATAATGATATCAGATATTTGTTCGTATTCATTCAGTATTTAAGATTTTCTCGTTACTAGCTGGGCCATGAAATGGATAGATAGATTAACACAATACATGTAGTTTTTTATTGTCTTGCAGTCCATCTCTATTCTTGGGGTACTCTCCATACCAGGCCTGTCCTAGGCTACTCCTATGACCTATGAAGTTACGTATTTCAAACCAGTTTAATGCAGCTGTTAACTGGGGACATAAGCATAATATCAAAATATCTATCTATTTTGAATTATGTCTTTAAGACTTGATGAAGCTGTCTTTTTCTTGAATATTCTTGAATATTGGACTAAACAGAACACTTTCTGGCATTAACACAATAAGAAAGGATGTTTCCATGTTAAGCTCAAAGTGTTATCAATGATATTTATTGCAACAAAAACCTTAGCCACAGTTTTTTTCATCAGCCACACAAAAAATAAAATCACATTTATTTACTAATTCTAATAACCGAATGAAAAATGTGGCTTCATTGATATTTGGGCAATGTTTTTTTTTCTAATTGCCCGGCAACATGTCAAGACTCAGAGAATGAACACAGATTTTTTTCCAATACAAATTTTTATTTCATTTTGAAGAGTTGAAGGTCTTTCATGTCGACAGGTCCATCAAAAATGGCGCGATAAATTCATATTATAGAGATTTGATATATCATTTCATTTTTCAAATCAGAGACCAAAATAAGGGTCACTCAGCTGTTTTCATATGACATGCATGGAGTATGTGTGTATCAGGGGCCTCTAGACCCTTCTTTTGAATTTGCAGTACAATTATGTAGGCCATTTTGGTACTTGATACGTTTATCTTGTATCAGGGGTACCGGGTATCTTTCAACCTACTAGGAGTACCATATAATCATTACTTAGGCCTTTTGGTGGTTGATAGGATATGTCTTTGTATCTCTTGATTTACTGAGAATAAAATAAATCATCATTTTTGGCTTTTTGGAACTGTATTTCAAGCACTTAGGAAGTAATATGATGTGTAGGCCCATATCTATCTGTGTATCAGGGTTACTTGATTTGGGGAGTACAATGATCACTGTTTAGGCCTTTTGGTAGTTGACTTTTGTAGAGTAAAGTAATTTGGAATCTATAGGCCTACCTTTGTATTAGGCGTGATTTTTAACTTCAGAACCAAACATTTAGGAATTTCAAAATAAATTTGTTCTAGGGGAATATATAAAAAGTTATGTCGATTTGTAAAAATGATTGTATTTCGACTTGCCTTCGGTGAAATCATACATGCATTTATCAACAAATATTTTGTATCATTCATTTTGCAGTGAGTGAGGAGCCTTCAGGTTTGCTGCAGTTTTGTAATAGGCCCTAGTCTTTTTTCAAGCCATCTCAGCGTTCCTATCTGTACTCGACGAGTCCTTCAACCAATTTCAGGATTTTCAGCGATCTGAAAATTAAAGAGACAACATTTTTAAAGACTAAAAGATAACCCAGACTCGCCGTCGCCAGACATTCCGAGTCCCCTCCCGCTGAAGGAGTTGACGAAATTGACAAAATTCTATATCGACCCGTGAATTTAAGAAAATTCTCGTTGTATAATTCAACGAACTACTCTTTATCGAAATCGGGATTTAGCAATTTAGAATTCAAAACCGCTAGATAATCGGTAAATAGAGAATATGATGATCGAAACAATCCCCAACTCGCATCAATGTTCAAGGTGACCGCCAAAAACGCGTGTTTCACGCTTCAAATGATATATCGATATTTACCGTCGATTCAAATTGAAAATTTGTGAAAATCTAACCGATCTCCACTTCGAGAAAGTGTCTACTGTCATCAGAAACGGTTACTTTGTAACGCGAACGCGAATCGACTTGTATAAAAATGTATCTCTTCGACTTTTCTTAAAGCGATTATATTGTAACAAAACGTGTGACAAAATGTCCGTCAAAAATCGCTTCTCATCTGCGCATAAATTAAAACATCGAAAACGAGGCTAATACCTGCAAAATGTAAAAATCTCCTTCTGTTTTATGACGTTTTCAAATCCGGTTGACACTTTTCGATTTCAGATATTTTCGAGATTCATTTTGTAAACAAATTATCATTTCGATCGTCGAAACCGTGACCGTGTCATGGCTTCCATCTCAGCTGATGATGCGTGAACGGGGCTTGTCACCGATGCGCGGTGACCCCAATCAGAGAATTCGGCTTCGTTAATTCATTTTCCAAAATAGACCTTTCGGAAGCTTTTATGATACTTTTCGAAGCTTTTGGCTATAAATCTTTCAATTTCCGATTATCTTTTTAAACGATATTTTCGCTAGATTTTGCGGCGACTTTGAGGGGACCCGTTCGACGGGGCGAGTCAATTTACTCCGGAGGGGTGGCAGTAAGTTGTGACGAATCGAATCCGGTCTCAAATTCAGAATTTTCAGATCTTTGCTCGACTCCTGCGCAAAACAATGAAACGATCATAATGTATTGTGTATTTTAGTTGCAACAGATGAATTTCACAGGTTTTTGAAAGTTTTCTCATACACGTCAACCCTCGGTGAAAAATAGCCACACCCATTGACATATGACAACAACCGCAGTGCCTCAAACTATCATGAAATCATCTTATTTTCCACCAAACTTGTTTGAAACGACCGATCAGGTCTTTAATTCACATAGAGCAGATTTTTCAGCCCCTGGGCCCGAATTGAGATGTTTAGAACCACGCTGCCCTATTGATATCGAAACCTAAACGTAACCATAGCAACGCATGTAGTACGAATCCTGCTACGAGCTACATTTTTTGTCAGATTAGTTCTATTGCGAATGTATTGGTTATTTGAAGAAGATACTCGTTTGTTTTATCGCTGATCGCCATCATCAACACATGTAGATGAATAAAAAAATATTTCTAATATTGCTTCGAGTCCCTCGTCCTCTCTAGGGCAGCTCTCCATAGCCTTCTTGCATACGGTAGCCCTAGGCGGGCCAATCTTGTCAATTTCTCTTAGCCTAACCCAATTTAGTTTTCCCGTTCAGGCCTAACCCCTCGTATCTCTCCCTTTTTCGTATCTCCCCCTTCCCTTTTATTTCGATTTCCCCTCTCAAGGCCTAACCGCTTGTATCTTAGTTTTCCTCATTTTCATGCAGAATCCATCTTCCAGTTCTGATGATTAACATGGGACTGCTTGAATTGCTTTCATTTTAGGGCTTCTCGAATATTTTTTGGGCGAGACAAGTTTGAGGTGGACGTGTAACAGTACCTCAAGGAAAAAGGAAGATTCTAAAAGCTACTATGAACAAGGTTAGACTTTTTTCAAAATTTCAATAAGATAAGATGTAAAATAGGCCTCATCCACAACCTTCTTATATCACTGCACTAATAGTGCTTTTATATCAGAAGGTCTGAAGCTGTGAAAATCCTCAGAAGAGAAGACACTGGAGATGTTCAATTTATATACAAAATGTTTTTATTAATTTTTTTGTTGTTGTCATTTTTCATTTTAAATTTACATTATCTATTTACAATACGCAGATTTTGAAATGCATTTTTTTTGCGTGAAAAAACCCTTGCAATTCTGGAGACGCTTTGAAACGTAAGGTTTTTAAAGAAATATTTCAATAATTCCTGTTCATCGAACAAAGAACAACTGGCACAAACACAATAATACAAGGTTTGAAATGATATACAGACACATTACTGTATATCTATCTTAGTCATATTTCAAAGTTTTTTTGTTGAGAAACAAATTCTCAAAGTTTTCAAACCAGATAAATTTCCCAACTTCGGAATATATTAAATCAATCTCGGAAATGTTCTGAACTCGAGTTGCCAGTAGCGGTTTTGAAGTTGAGTAAAACTCCTTGAGATGATGACCACGGATGAAGTCATCTGATCTGCGATCGACTGTTCTAGTCCTCATCCATATCCTCCTCTTCCGCTTCCTTATCACCGCCGACAGCGCCCTCTGGTGCCTCTTCATCCTCCTCGTCTCCACTGTCGTCGAGCACGCGCGGTTTCTTCTTTCTCACTTCGGTGTCGGAATCCTACAAGGAGACAGAAATATTTGAGAATATCTTCTTCTCTGGCAAGTGACTGCATTTAGTCTACTCTGGCAAGTGACTGAATTAAGTCTTCTCTGGCAAGTGACTATAAAAGTCTACTTAATTAACAATGCAGTTTCATGAAAAGGTTTAAGCTTGAAACGGTAAAGTTTTAACTGCTGTCCTCAATGAAACAGGAAGTGTTGTAGCAATTGAACCAAAACAAGTGGCTGAATTTAGTCTACTCTGGCAAGTGACTATGAAGTCTACTTATTGAAGAATTACACGCAGAACGTTTAAGGGTCCTATTTCATAAAAAACTTGGAAACGGTTGAGTTTGAAGTGTTGTCCTTTTGAAGTAACCAATATAGCAATTGAACCAAAAAAAAATTGAGTTTAACTTTTCACGAAACCGGACCCCGGAAACTGGACTGGTAGCGATAATGGTATTCATTATTGCAATTCGATAAAACTCACCCCTTCATCATCGCTATCGACGACCTTCGCTTTCATCAGACGTTTCGTTTTCTCATTGTCGGAATCGGAGTCTTCGCTCGACGTGTAAATATTCGGCCGATCTGCGGAATATAAACAAACAACATTCTGTATCGTTGTCATCGATACCTCAGTTTATCGCAAGAGATACAAGGTTCTTACAGATCACAGAATCCAAATTAACTTAGATATTTTCCTGACCCTGACCAAAAATTTCCTAGTTAGATTTTAAGATATTCTCTGTGTCTTATTAAGTGGTTCCTTGTGCCACACATCACCAGTAAGTACAATAAGACATCAAAAATTTAAATTCCCTGACTTTTCCCTGCTTAGAAAAAATGAATCCAGAATCCTTGATTTTTACGGATCTGTAAGAACCCTGTTGATATTTCGAAATCTGAGATATGTTGATATTGCGAGATGATAATATTTAGGTACCTCGTTTGCTGCCTGACTTGTATTGTTTTTTGATATTCGATATCGAGATAGCGCCTTCATCATCTTCTTCCTCTTCGTCATAGTTCCCTGGAGAAAATCAAATTCAAATCAGTTTGTTTACAATGTTTTAACTTGACGGCGTCAAATCTGAAGTGGACCTGATTCCACTGTTGCGATTAAGAGCCCTTGAGTTAAAATTAGTTCATTTTCAATGTTTTGAACTCTGTTGAGACAAATCGAACTTACAACTGTGGAACTGGATCCTGAGTTTTGGTAAACGAAGAGAATATTCGGAGAAATAATTAGGCGGGAACCATACCTTCGAGATAAGACGATGATAAGCCTCGAGAGTGAGCCTTCTCGCGTACACGACGTTGTTGTCCTTCTCGGCGTATCGCGGCTCGAAGTTTCTCTTCCTCTTTCTATTGTAGAAACAAAACATCAAGTAATTAATTATCTTCAAAAATGTTCTTGATATGGGGGACGTATAATGCTACTGTGGATCCCACTGTGGCAAATGAGGATCCACCAGGCATCACTAGTGTAGTTACTCCTTCAATTTAATCTACATTCCAATTGAAATCGGACTGACTTTTTTTGATTTGACACAGGCTTACCTTAATCATTTCTGATCGCTTAGACTCTGGATCTTTACCAGCGATCGGAAGCACTCGGATTCGTTGAGCCTTCGTAGATCTATCGGCGAGTGACATCGTCATCTTTCTGTGAGTGAACGAGTCTGTCGAATGAGGCCTGAAATACGCACACAAAAAAAAACAATCATGTTTCCAAACCTTCAAAATGAAACAAACAGTTTTTCATTCCGGGGTTGAGCAAATTAGCTAGACTACAAGGTAGCCCGTTTACAGGCATATTGAAATATTTAACTCAATTGGTCTGGGACTATCTCTGCCTGCAATCAAAGGATCAAGGCCAATGGACAAATTTCCATACCTTTACTCAATAAAGTACTGGTACGATTGAACAATCTGTCCCTGCGAGTATTCAGTGAACAAGTCAGTTGGCCAATTAGCTTTCAACAAGTGGAGGGACAGCATATATCTACGGTTGTTCTGTCTACTGGACAGCTTGTTATAGAATAACAGATAATTCAGGAAAAATTGAGTGACTTCAATTACCTGAATGTGAGTTTGGTTTTGAAGACAGCCTGACCCTGTAAACCAGTTCCTTGTCTGATGAACAAATGGTTGTAATCTCCGTGTAACTGCATCGTGTAAACATCGAATACTTCTTTACCGAGATGAAGTGATAGACTGAAAATAAATACAACGGATCAAACTCATTAAACAAGTTTGACTTCACAATTAAAATTAGTTCATTGCAATATGTCAACTCCTAGAGACTAAAAATCTTCTACTCATCTGGATAGGGTGGCCACTTTCACTTATTTACAAATCCCCTGAGTCCATGTGATTACACAAAAATTCCCCCCTTAGTTAATCAGAGAAATTTCTGGGTTTAAAATGTTACAATTCATTCATTTTTCATTGAATTATGTACTGATAGAGAAACATGTGGTCAAAAAATATTATCCGAATTCGCTGAATTATCCAAGTTTTTGCTAAAAATTGTCAAATTTGAATTTTCCGCGATTTTTTACTAGATATTTCTGATTACAGGTTTTCTGGGTCAGTGGCCACCCAAGAAGAGGCTCAAATAGAACTTAAACAGCATTATCAATTGTAGGTTGAAGATAGGCCTACCTTCCATCAGACCATCGCACCATACGGGCGTTACTCTCACGGGCGAGCTGTCCGTCATCTTCGTACGCGTCGTTCCCAAACTCGTCCTTCGCCTGGCGCCACCTGATCGTGTTCTCGACTTTCAGTTTCAAACGCGCTCGACCTTCCTCGTCGAGAACTTCATCTTCGTCTATTTCATCTTCGTAATATCCCGAATCGTACGGCCTGAAATATATTTCACAATACGATGACTTCTCTTCTATGACATCCTAACTCGGTAGTGATTCAGACCTCTGGACCCGGTTCCACAGTTGTGAGTTAGAGTTAACTCCGAGTTAAGATTAGTTCATTTTCAATGAGTCAACTCTTAACACAGAGCCGTGGAACTGGGTCCATGGCATTAATTATCAACTAATTATCTATGATGAGTTCTCCTAGAATAATATAGCAAAACCTACAGTCGATGATTATTTTTCAGTAAACTTACCTCGTTTCGACGCTGAGGAAATTCGGTAGTTTGACGTAATGTAGATTCGACGTTTTGAAATTCGTGTTGATTTTCGGAATTTCGACTTCGATTCTAGTTTCGGGAGGCGGACCTTCTTCTTGTGGCTCTTCTTCCGCTTCCTGAAAAACCAGAAAAACACGAAATTAAGACGAAACGATTAAAACATCATCAATTAAAGCCATATTTTCATCGTGTTATTTACATTTACATTTTCCGGTTGTTTTTCTTCAGTTTCATTGTCTTCTTTCTCCGAAGCCGAACTGATGTCGTCTGCGTCACCGAATAAATTCTCCGTCGTCGCTTCTACAAAATCAACAATTAGTTTTAAAATCTCATATTTCAAATTCTCTAATCCTCTCTCTCTCCCTTCTCTCTGGCCCTCTCTCCCTTCTCTCTGCCCCTCTCTCTCCCTTCCTCACTACTGCCTCCCCTTACTCTACCCTTACTTCGCCTCCTAAACCCCTAACACAATTCTCCTAAACCCCTACCACAATTCTAACAGATTCTCTATTTTAGGCTAAAAAATTGATACCCTGTTTCTCGTTTCTGCTGAGCTTAAAAGTTGACCCAGCCGGCCGCCTATCTACCCTCTATCTACCCTGTACATTACTTATTTTAAAATCATGATCAACCTAATTATAACAGACCGGGCAATTATAGAAATGAACTGATTACAAATTCTAATGAGATTCATTAAATGACGCGGCCGATTAGGAGAAACAAGGACTGAAGGTATGATTTTTTTAGCCTTACAATAATTTACCGGTGTTTTTAAGATTTTTTACCTCCGTGTTTGTCTTCTGTTCCGCTTTCGTCGTCGTCGCTGAGAATGTGTTTTTTCTTTTTCCGTCCGATTTCGCCTTCCGAATCGGAACCTTCTTCACCGGCGCCATCTGTGAATAAAAATACACGCCGTTATTCATTCGATTCGACATCAATCTCTTGAATTCATCAAGATGACCAGTCTATAAAACTAGGCTCCGGTTGAGGATTTACCCCTAGGGGTAATTTACATAAACATAGATACACAGTTTTTTACCTTTATGACTAGGACTTTTAGATTGTGACCGCGACTTCGACCTTGACTTTGACCTAGATCTTGCAGGACTTCCAGATCTCGCTGATCCAGCAGGACTTTGAGGTGATCTGAAAAACAGTTTCGATGCTTACTATCACTGTCGGTAAAGTAGATAAGTTCAGCTGCCCATCTATGCTGGTCCTATCAATTAAGACCTTACTGAGCTAGGTCACCCTACGTCGTCTCAAGCAAAGTTGAAACAGGCTTTAGCTTCACATCCTAATTTAAAGTTTAATCTAAAGCTTACCTTGATCTGGAACGAGGTTGACTTCCCTCGCGCGGAGAACCGGAATGAGATCTTACAGAACCAGCTGGACTTCCTGATCTCGATCGAGCAGGACTCCCCGATCTGGCCGGACTACCAGATCGGGATCTCGCGGAACCGGCCGGACTACCTGACTGTGCTGAGCCCGCCGGACTACCAGATCGTGATCGTGCTGAACCTGCTGGACTTCCTGACCTTGATCTGGCTGGACTGCCCGACTTAGATCTTGCTGAACCTGCTGGACTGCCTGATCTTGCTGAACCTGCTGGACTGCCTGATCTTGACCTTTGTGAGCCCGCTGGACTACCTGATCTAGATCGGGCTGAGCCTGCAGGGCTGCCAGACCTAGCTGATCCAGCAGGGCTTCCAGACCTAGCTGACCCTGCAGGACTCCCTGAGCGAGCAGGACTTCCAGATCGAGCTGACCCTGCAGGACTCCCTGACCGAGCAGGACTCCCAGATTGGGCTGACCCAGCAGGACTACCAGAGCGAGCTGACCCAGCAGGACTCCCTGACCGTGCCGGTGACCCAGATCTCGCAGGACTTCCACTACCATTAGGACTTGCGGGAGGACTTCCACTGCCGGCTGGACTTGCTGGCGGACTTGCGCTGGCAGCTGGACTTGCTTGGGGACTCCCACTACCGGCTGGACTCGCTGGAGGACTTTCTGCTTCACTTTCTGAAAAATCAACACACATTCTAAATCACATTACTCATAATTCAGCATTAGAGTAAATGAATAATTTTTTTTGCTGCATCAGGGCCCAGTTCCACAGTTAAGATTTAAGATTTAACTCTTGATTCAAATCATTGAAAATGAACTAACTATAGCACAGAGTTAACTCTAACTCACAACTGTGGAACTGGGCCTAGTGTATCTAGTTTTTTAACCTCTACTATCCGTATCTAAATGACTCTTAGCTTCAATAAAACATGATGATTGATACTGCTTTGATTTTCTTACCTGACTGCATTTCAACATCTGATTCGTACTGTCCACCTATTTCATCTGAATCACTGCCCTCATCCTCTGGAGAGAAACAACATAGATTTAGAAATTTGACACTGAAACACTTTCAAACGTTACAAATATAATCAATAACCCTTTAAAAGTATGATCACCTTGTAATGCTTGTTTGTCCAATTTTTTTATTCATCAAACAAAGCTTGGATTGAATTGATTAGATCAACGGCGATTTTAGAGCCATTTCGATTATATAAGTCTCGAAATCTCTCCGAAACAAGGCAGAAATAAAATCACATATTTACCGTAATGTCTGAACTGGATGGGCATTCTAGATCTGAAAGTATTCGCTGATTATTTATTGCGGAAAACGCGAAGTGAACATAAATTTAATTTTAATTGAATTTAACCAGCGGCTATCGACATTACGCGAGGAGTTACTGGGCCGTACTGTGCACTGAAAGGATTCACTATACATAATTCTAGTGTATTTTATAACTTCATTGTGTAAAGAGTAGATTTTTGATAAATTCTAATTTGGATATTGAAAAATAATTTACTATTCTAAGCGCATTTTTATTTTTTAAATGATCGCCATTTCGTGTTATCGTTTTGTTCGTGACGGAGCTCTATTCCGACATGGCCGCCTTTATTTACCCGTATACGCGAAGTCTCGAGAAGGCGTCATCTTTCATCACATCAACAAAGATACGTCAAATATTTTCGATCGCAGCATCCCAAACGACTGCAACTAGGATTCAAAAAGCCTTGTAAGTTAAAGTTTCACATTTAAGTGTAGTTTTGACTTAAAAATGTTCGTTGCATTGGCCTTATAGCCAATCAATGCAATTCTAATCAATCAAATTTTATTCACATTGTTCAATTCATATTCGTTACATCTTAAATTTCATCGAATTTTAGGCGTGCAATTCTCTTCTTCAGTAATTATTTATTATTTGCCGAGGTTTTTTCATCAAAACATTTGGATAACAGCTCGTTAAGAATCTGTTCATATGGTGCTGTTGGGGGTCCCACCCTCTCTTGTCCTGTCCCAGCTGTGCATCAGGGAGTGCCAGTCTCTTCTCAACCTCGCCGTTTTAGCCATTATCCCCCTCTATTGTAAATTGTATTGCCACATCGCTGCTGGTAGGTATTTTGTCCTGTTGCTACAATTGCTCCTACAGATTTTGAGATAATCCATCATTCCAGCCCCAGCTTCTCCTGGCTTACACCTCGTTTCGAAGAAACCCCAAAAATTTGTCATCTGTTCATCTGTTGCAAACAAATTGCTCAAGTCACATAGGCCTACTGTTATCACGGCCATGACCTATGGAATGGTTTGGTAGTATCCTTATCGCATTAAGTGGGACATGAGTGTGAAATGAGTAATGAGCTCTATTTCAACCATTCCTTCTTGCGATAAGCTTTTAATTCGTCACATGATAATTATCGTCATATTTCTTCATTTACAGAGACAGCTAGAAAAAATTGGGCCCTTTGACTACCCCGACTCGAATCTGGTGCAGTTTCAATTGTGTCAATTTTATGCAATATAATGCTTTGTCGACTAGAACATCGTCTTTAAAAATCGGAATCTGTTGCGTTTTATGCTGCTTACACTGCCATCGAACAAACTAGTCGAAAGATAAAGAGCTTCGAAGATAAAACTTCATCCGAGAATAGAATAGATTCTATTATCTCTGACGGGAGACGAGATTTTTACTCATACGAACAATGTGTGTGGTGCATTTATACTTGAAAGACATCTTACGTATTTACTGAATTAGACATTTTTTACTCCGATTTAACCCATCTGTGCGTTTACACACAAAACTAGCGTAGACATCGCCTGTATTGCTAATCATTAATCTGTATAATCGACTAGATCAGGAAATTAATCATTTGTGAATTTGTGTTCAGTAGTTTTACATCGTTCAGATCTCTCGTACTGTCAGCAATTTTAACATTGCGTGACCTGGCACTATTTAGTCGTTGATACTGTTGCAGAACTATATGCTAATTTCAATCAGGATTTGAATATGCAAATTTACGTAAATTGAGTTTGAGGATTTAGGCAAACTCGTAACTTCGATGATAGGAGTGTGTATGATTGATTGTATATGTGATGAAATCGAATATATTAGATTTAGGAGAGAGTTTAGCTCCTATATATGTATGGTCAACGCGCGTGACTGATTACGAAATCGAAAATATTTAAACTTCAAACTATTCGTAGATGCATGTTCATGACATTTTCAAGTGTAATCGGTTCGAGCGAAACTGTCATCCGAAATGTCTCTCTGCAGTAGAGAAATTCTAATCATGTACTCGTTATATTGCCAATAATTAGCGACCGATCGATATTGTGGTTAATTTGCGTAAATTATTGATTAGCAAGCGCTGTTAATCGGTGTCAATCAAATGAGCATTTAGTTTAGCGCGGTGAAGACTCGGATACAGTCTACGCGTCTTGTTGTGACCGGATACACTAGGCGGTGATGGTTTGTACGCAAACCGTGGGCATGTCCTCCGTCGCAGCTCGCGAGGTCGCTTCCACTTGCAACGCGTGTTCATCGCGAGTTCAATCCGTAGCCGAAATGTTGCTACTTACATCCGACATTCGCCCGTTGACCATCGCCGCACAAAAAGGGGACGACTCCGATACCGGAGCGTTCCGGGACTCGTTCGTGCATTGTCGCGATTGGATCACGTCGCGTACGAAGCGTTTGTTTCTACTAGTCGAATCGATTGCTGGTCATCTACCCGCCGTCAATCATCAATGGACGGACGTTTGTCGCATTTTGATCGAGATCAACGAATATGTCGTACAAACGACGGAAGCGAGCAGTCACGCGGCCTATCTCATCGGTTCGAAATATTCAGGCTGCAGACCGGCGATATCCGGATGTGTCGATCGATACGCGGTAACCCGCGCGGGCGTCGACATCGCGCATGCGTGTGCGCGTTTGAAATACTCGCCCATCGAACAACTCAACTCGACAGTTCTGATCACGTTCTGTTCCGAGATCACGCGAAATCTCGCCCTGCTCACCGAGACTTGTCGCCAGGCGAGCGAACGAACGCCCTCTAGCGATGACGCCGAACAGTTTAGATTATGCGTGAAAAGCGTGACGTCGATAGCCACGTGTTTGTTGGCGAGTGTGAGGAGTTTCCGATTAAACTCATGCGAGAAACTGCACCAAAGATGCGTCGGATTCGCTGACGCTTTGACCACGGCCACTAGCGGACTGGTGAATTTCGCTACCGAGACGGATTTCATCGGCGAACCTGCATTTTTTACCGGAGAGGCACGAATCGCTCAAAACTCAGTTTTAGGTAAGCGTCAGTCGGAAACTAGCAACACTAGTAAAATTCTGCAATGGAATCTTCCTTGTCCTCTGTAATGTAAGGAATGTGTAAAATTCTTCGCTGGATTTCGCAAAGCAGTTTTTTTTCGGGGCGACAGGAAAAAAACTAGCTGGAAACTGTTCATGAAAACCAGCAGGGGATGCAGTTGTTCGAGTTGGTAAAAGGAGTCAGTTAACCAGTGGATAGTTGACATGGTGACCATTAAAGGTCTATCAATACTATGGTACCTATCCTCAGATTATCTGTTACCAACTTGGGTAACTGATCTCAGCTTTTATGAAAACCAATTTGAGCAACTGATCTCAACTAATAGGCCCCTATATGAAATATTAATCAATCTATTCTTTGTTTTCTATTTATTCCAGGAGCGTGTATGAGTGTCGTATCTTCTTGTGTTCAACTATACCGCTGTGTTCACAGTCTCGCATTTGACAGTAAAAGCCATCGTCATCGAACTCGCGCCGACCTTTGTCTGGGCTCTCTGACCAAATCGACGAATCGTCTCGACGAATCTTTAGCATCGGCGCGAGTCGTGGACGGCTCCGACAGCGCTGCCAACGCTGCTGCTGCTGGGGATGATAGCGTTCTGTCCCGTGGCGGGGAGGACGGGGACGAGATTGTGTCCGAGGAACGGAATGGCGGCGATGGGGCGTCATCGAATCGAAGCAGCGGCAGTTGGGAATCGTCCGATTCGTAGCCAACATCGACCACTCATTGAGGTGTTTAAATCGGGAATTGTAGGGATACTATGATAGTTTAATTTAGAAGTGAAATAAAAATTGTTTGATGTTTTAGAAAAGTGGCATAATGCTTGGACTACGTTATTATTATATGCATGATTTACAATATATTTAGAGATTTTTTTGTGTAAGAATATTATGGGAATTATTGTGGTGTTGAATTAAGTTATCGACTTTAGAAGAGAATTAATATAAATGTATGTTAACTGGTAAAAATTGAAAAAAAAGAATGAAATTCTTTTTGTAAATTGAAGTAATCGATAGATTCGATCTTGTGTCCGGTTTAGTCTTCGTCTATCATGCTGTAAAATTCTACGCGGTCAAGTTTTAGAATACAGTGGACTCTGTCTATTACTCGATTTTGGTTGATACTGGTAATCATCTACCTCGAGTTGGGGTCAAATACTTAGAATTTGTTGAGAAACTGTAGACTCTGCCTCTCACTTCGGTAAAGTTGATACTCGTAGAATTCTACCTCGAGTTGTTGGTGTCGAATGCCTAAAACGTTAAGAGTATGCGCAATAGACTCTGTCTCGTACCCGGAATAGTTAAAGAATTAATCATCAAGTGATTGTATCAACTGTAATTTGGCATGTTATTTAAAACTGAATAAAAATGATTTGAAAAGTGCAACGTAACATGTTATTATATTGTTTTCTGACTCGCGGTGTTGATAGGCGGGCGTAGGTCGACTTTGCGATGCAACGGTCGTGTTGCGTCGCAAGGTTGACCTACGCCAAGCTTTTAGGCCTACCCCCAGAAGAGCTTGTGTGGAATGCTGTGTGGAAAAGTAATCCCTGTCCTCTGGACAACCTCTGATCTGTTCCTACAAAGGAAGTTGAAGTCCCCACCTAAAGGCCGACAGTCTTTTTCAAGGGATAGAAAATATGTCCTATAGAAGAGTAAAGGATAAACCGTATGATTATAGGGCAATGTTAGCAAGGACAGGAAATGTTATGTAAAGGGCGAAAGCAAAAACCCATTAGTGTATGAACGGACAATGCAAAATATATTCGTGCGTTCGCCGGGAATCGAACCCGGATCCATTGCTTGGAAGGCAACGATGCTAACCTTTACACCACGAACGCCGCTTGGTTTGACGAGACTAAAATAGAATGCAACTTGTGACAATAGACCCATGTGTACTACACGATCGCGTAGCGCGGGAGAGCGACTGGCGGATATCAAATAGGTCAGAGTTAGTAACGTACAACGTTACAACGAGCCTCCTCATCGGCCTCTACAAGGCACGCGGTGATCTTATAAACTTCAACTTTCATTTTAAAAACCCTTAATTTACTTCCAATCATAGCATATATACATGTAGTTAAGGTCAGCGAGGACGACAAAGCGTGGGCCGATCTCTAAATGAGGTCCAGGCTGGCGGCCACTGATTTTCTTACATTTAAGAGAACCCTCCTATCACTCCTACGTATCTTCCCGTCTCAACCCTCCTACCATTTCGTTTCAGAATAATGGCCTCTCTCCTCGTGGGCTTTGTCATCTCCGCCGTTAGCAAGATGTCTCACACTGTCCCCACATACTTCAACAGCGGTCCCGTCAGAGACGCAGATGAAATTCAAAATTGAGGTATTGATTTCTCTGATTCACGAGTTGTTGCATCTTTGGTAAACAGTTATTTTCAGAGCGTAAATGACAAATGAACTACAAACACCATTGATCAACACTTTTTGGTGCGTAACTGCCACATTATTGCCTGTCTGAGCCGGGGTGGTTTCATGCTGCATTCATTGGCGCGAATATAATCATTCTGGTTTCCGTAAACCAACTCAAATCAGGATCGTTTAGATAAAAAGAATTCAGGAAACCCCTGGAAATGACGTAGTCCTGATTGATTTTCGGGCTCGCTCGGACCGGCTGTCGACGCGAGCAGGGAATATCTCCTAACGTCATGCGTTATAGGCGACATCTGGCATTAATACAGTCAAAAAGCAAAAAATCGAACCAAGTTAGAATGACATAGACTTTAACTGCGGTATATCGTGAAATCCATAGACTGTCGCGTAATGTGTTTAAGGGTTTACAGATGATTTGTGTGATCGACATAATCTACGTGTTTTGTATAGATTTGTGCCGGAGATTGGGTGAACCTCAAGTGAGGATTAAGAGTTTCATACATTGTAAATAGCGGACTAGTGTCTTATTTCTTGCAAACTGCGCACCGTCGTGCTAATGTTTTAGGATGATCAACGTTTCGATACGATCTACAAAGAAAGCAATTAATTTTGATTGATGCCTGAAATTCACCAATAACGGAGAGAGAAGTCTTTTCGAGAAAAGATTAAATGGAATTGGCGAACGTCGACTTTTTGAAAACTTTATCTTTAAATTGAGTTGATACATCGGTTCTTCGTGGCCATAAGGTTGGCGAAGGATCCTATTCAAAGATCACATCGATGCGATAGCAATCCCTATGGATGAAATGCTGTCATAACAGATAAGTAAGGTAAGCAGGCTTTTAACAAATAAACATATATTAGGCACCCACTTCGAAATAGATAAATGCTATTTCAAATAAGTAGCGTTGCAGAAGGCCAACTTTCCTAGACGAAAATCCAAACTTAAACTAAATCCCAATTTGAAAATACGTAAAATCATATGTACTGATGTATTGAGTTACTCTTTAAGGGGGTTTGGTTTATAATTAAAATTATTCCCGTATTCATTTCCAGAAATATATAAAGGACCGAGGGACGCATTCTGGCCAACAAATCTAAGCGAAATTTCTAATAAGATATCGTGGATTTTTCTTGAACCAGGAACTAGCACGCAGCTCAATAATGGCGAATGTCGGCAAAGCAATGTTTGCAGTGATTTTATCTATGTTCGTCGCATCGATGCTGGAGCCGGTGTCGCCATCTAGTGAGCACGACGAGAAAATACGTGGTTTGCTTGCCGGCTTGATGAGGCGGTTGAAACATTCCGGCGATAGTAAAACTACGGACAACTCGAAACCACGTCCAATTTTTAGCATTCTTTCAAACGATCCATCTAAGAACAATGCTATTGAAGTGGCTGCCGAGAGTCCACCGCGAGAGGAGAGTACGTCAGCTGGCTCAGAAGCTGCTGACGTCGTTTGCACGAACGGGACAACAGCTGTCGACGCAAACGGCACGACAATTTGTTCTCGGGTATCCCCTAGCAACACTAGTCAGGCAAATACTTCACAAGATGGCGCTGCGGCGTCGGCCCTCAGAAGCGATAGTCAAGAAGTGGCCGGCGACAACGCAGTGGAAAATACGTCTTTTGAAAAATTGCTCGGTCAGTATCGGCAACAAGCGCAAAAGGAACTCGCAGACTCAAAAAATAATACCTCAGAAACGACAGACGATAGTAATGCAGATAAAACAAAGCAGACGGACTCATTGATCACGGCAGATGGTGAAACAACGCATCAGCTTAAAAAAGTACCGACTCTAGAAGAGCTGTTAGCTGAAATGGCAGAACAGCAATCAGCCTTAGCTGCAGACGAGACAGAGGCTCCACAAACTGGTTCAGATCTGGGGATTTTAGCTTCAGCTGGCTCAGTGGGAAATTCTGGTGCGTCTGCCGCTGAGGCATCGGCAGGAGATCCTGTTACGTCACAAGGTGAAGAATTTTCACAACAAGAAGCGGTCCTCGCAACGTCTGACCAGACAGTACCAGATCCCGGAGCATTCCCCGAGACGGCATCAGATCAGGCAGTGGCACAACCAGGAGCAGTCCTCGCAACATCCGACCAGACAGTGGCGCAAACTGGAGCAGAAGATAAAACATTTGACGAAACAGCAAATGTAGATGTAACTGGAAGTAATGAAGCTCCTCCGGAGAATGTGCTCCAACCTAATGACCAAACTGCTCCAGCAGCGACAGCTCCAAATATCCAAAATATAACAGCTTCACAATCGGAAACTGCTGAAGAAAAAGTCGCCGAGTTGATTGGTTCTTTGGTCAATAGAATTGAAAATAATCAATCCGTCTCCGAGCAAACGTTAGATAACAATAGTGAACGTTCGGAAACACCGCCGACGTCATCAACATCGAACAACCAATCAACATCGGTGGACGAGAATTCTTCACGACAGCAAAATAAGAAACAGCTGTCAGCCTGGGATAAACTGTACAAAATGCTGACCTATAAACACGTTGGTAAAAAGCTGATCAGTGATATACTATCTGATATTGAAAATACCGACGGCAAAACCAGTGCTAGACCTAATACTGATACAGGAAACGTGACCAACGAATCTTTAGTGAACGGCACGGATGGAAATAGAGCCCCAATGGCTGATGGCACGCTTATAAACAGCAACGATTCAGATTCGACTTCTGGGTTGTTAGAAAAACCTTCTTCCGATGGTCAAAATGGCACTGTAGATTCCTTAGTGTCTGGTAACGATAGTGGCGTGTTTGCTAGTAACTCTGATGTCATACAGAATGACACAGCAAAGGCTGTAGTAGTTGATGACACGTTGGTGGCAGCTTCTGCAACACCTACCGATATCGGTGATAGGGTTTCGGCGGCAAACGGTGCTGATAGTTACTCGAACCAACCAGAAACAAATAAACAATCCATTTCTACGAATGTTACAAGTGAGTTTGCAAGCGGAAGCAACTCTTCTGCGGCAACAGTATCTGTAGCAACGGGTAACGATTCTGTAGCAACCGGGGACAATGGTGGCTCCATAGCAACGAGTATCGAAGGCAACCACACGACCGAAGTAGGAGATAATGTGACTTCAACTGTAAATACCACTTTCCAGCCTTCCGATAAGTCAATACATGATGCAATAGAAGATAGTTCACCAAGCAACGATGGTCAAGTGAATGGAAACTTTCTAGCGAAAGAAATAATTTCACCGAGGACGTTGTCTTCCTACCCCGTCACGCCGACAGCCGAAGGTAGATATATAACAAAAACAACCTGCATTTGACTTATTACGTTGACCAACTCATTAATTGTTGAACTGGGGTCTCTTTTAAACTGGGGTCTCTGATGTTGCTTAAAAATGTTTACGTATAATTTCAGATATGAAAAGCGAAATTCTTCAAATCAATTGGTTACCAATGGTAAGTGTGCCCTTAATTGCCCTTTCTCTGAGGGCAGCAACCACCAAAACCTGGTCACTTTGAAACCGGCCAATTTGATACTAAATCTCTCTGTGTCTGGGGAAGAGGCCATTGAGGTTGTAAATGCAACAATTGTGTGGAAACCTGCACAAAGTAATGACATAATAATTTCATCATCTTTTACTCTGGTTTTATCTATAAGTTAAAACAGTCGGTTACTTGTCAATTAGAGAAATCTCTTTCTCCCGACACACTGAATGATTGTACTCGATGTCATTTAGAATTCGGACAATATGTTGCACGATCTGTTCCCGATGATTCTCGCTGTTTCTGCCGCCGTTGTGTTGATCATCGTGGCATACGTCATGGTGAAAACGTGTCGCCGAATTCGACGTGTGAAACGCCGCAAAAAACACTCCAACTCCACCAGCGCCTCGTCTCGTAAACCAGCCGGCGCGCGCAACCAGAAACTCACAGATGACGAACTAAATGTATGTATGTATGCGCTTTAGTTCGTATTCCAGAATAGATGACTGCCCTATATACAAATATAAAAACTATTCCCTAATTGATGTGTAGGCTCATGAACAAGACAGGGGTAGATTTAAAGGGTGGTCTCGAGGGTTCGTACCCTTGCCTCCCTCTAGGTTACCATTTTCGTTAAGGACAGAGCACGTCATTCATGTCCCTCATCCTCTCGGAAATCGCCACCTTTCAGATTTATTTCTTTCAAAAACCGATGGAGGAACCCGAACCGGCTGCCTTATCTGAGAAATGCCTTTTCTTTTCTGTCAGGACCCCGGTCTTCCAGTTTTCCTAGATCCGCCCCTGCAAGATGGCTAAGATTATCCGTCCTTCGTTTCCATTATCGAATTGATGTAATTGTGTAGGCCAGATGGCTTAAATCCCACGTCCATTGCGTAAACAAGAGAGCTACCTCGATCATCATCTGTATCTCATCCTGAATGGTGCCCAACTGATCCATTAGATTTACGTTATAGGCCATTCTCGAAAAGTTGGCTGCCTCCATCAGTATCCTTTTTGGCGATTTCCAAGATGCCCACCCATCAAATACAAAAATATGGACTATTCTGGAATCGCCTGCATTTGAGAAATTCTCTTACTTCCAGACACCATCGAATTGACATGAAGCCGATTAGGACTTTTCCAAAAGACATCGTTAATCCGCCTACGAATAAATAATGGTCATCCCACACCTACTACCCCTTTGAAAAGGAAAGATAGTTCCTTCCACAATTCTTCCATCATAAGACCATCAAACATTACATTTTGTACAAATATATTTGGATTTTTTTTCTGTTACTCTCTCATTCTCTAGACGATTGGGGTAGGCACAAAAAATCGTAAAGATCTGGTGATGTTACTGGCCGATAGTTCCGACGATGAATTATTCTAAAGGCAATTCAGAGAATGAAAATGATGAGAACAAAAGAGATACAGTAGAATTCAACGAAACGTCTGAGTTGTGCAGAGTCTCATGGCGTTGTGAAACTAATATTCTCTAAATGTAAAATCTAATTATTATGTACTATGTATTTATTCTATACTAAGCTATGTATTGTGTGTATATCGTAGTTTCAATTAAGAAAAATTGTAGTTTTAGAAAGCAATATACCATGTCTGTCCTTTGATTGATTTTTCTACTTTTTTAAAGTCTAGTTATTTTTATTTCACGTGGTTTAATGGTTTTGTTGCCTACATGTTTAAAACATTTTTGTATGAATTATGTTACTGATATTACATACGCGGGAATTCGTGCAGATGCATTTTTTACCAGGAAATCAACTCGTTAACAAACACGGCAAACAGAGGATCTATATGAGGCTGATAAGGTTCATACAGAAGTAAATCGTTTAAATCGCGATTTCCTCCCATCAAATCAGGTGTGTATGGTTAACATTTAAGTTGAGAAATCTTTAACTTTGGTTCACATCGAACCATATGTTTTTGTTCATGCGGGCCTAACCATAGCCTGTCGTTCGATAAACTTCAGCGTCAAAGATTCGGTGGTAATATTTACCATGATAGATTTGTGTTGAATCTTGGCTCAGTTTTACCGAATGTTTTCTATTTGTTTATACGGTTCATTCAGTTTCAAATTGAATTCCGCCTTTACAAACCGATATTTCAGGCGGGCTTGTGAAGGCATATTGGTCTGTGTACGTAAAAAATCTTAATGTTCATTCAGTTAGGTTATAATAATTACAAGAAACTTGATAAATTTCATAAAAGAGTCTTTGCCACTGGAAAACATCATTTCGAAAGAACTGCAATATAAAGCACACGTATATGTAAACTCTGTTTCTATTTGGAAGGATGAGGTTGGTTGTTTTACTATGGATGACAATAGTTCTAGGATGCTGTTCAGGTTCGAAACAACAGGAAAGGCATAGACGACAGATTCCAACACCTCCTCCGTTACCAGTTGATACAGGCAAGTACTAAAACAATTCGGAACAGATATAATTTTGTTTATGAATCGGCCTTTGACATCAAATTGAGTGATTGATTCAGTTTGTCGTGGCATAAAACCAGAATAATGGGTATTACCGAAAATATCATCAAATTGACGTGTGTTACAGACACTTTCATGATAAATGGCTGTGACGAAAAAATCAAACTATGGCATCATCAACTTTATCTATGCAATTCCACAGAAAAGATGTCTAGCTCTATAAATCCTATAATATCATTGAATTGGAAAGTAACGATTTCGATTTCGATGATGAAACTACACTAGCTCGAGGAATCATTTTCGGACTTTATTTGTCTTTATTGTGGGATTTTCATTACATTATTGTCACAAAACGGATATAGTGTCAGTGTGGGGGATATTAAATCTTTTAAATATCAAACAGAAAATCAACCAAACCAACACTGGCTGTCAAGGTTCTCTCCTGGATTGCAGGTTGCTTCGACCGGTACGCCGGTGTATGCGTACCGATGGAAGACTGGGTCACGTGTCCACGTAGCGACGACCTGCTCACGTGGAAAGGCTGTTCGCATGGTTCGGTTTGTTGCTATCAGCAACGCGCGGAGACGACTAAATTTGTTCCACTAACCACGCCTCCTCCTCAACACGGTAAGTCTCGGGAAAAAATGTCGAATCCGCGCACCTGTAGATTTAGATGAAAATGATGATCAATATATTATCTGTTGCATGTTAAAAGGCGCCTGTGGAATAAGCTATGTCAACGGTATGGCTTCATTCCGAGTTGTGGGTGGATGGAAAGCGGAGAAAGGCGAATGGCCGTGGCTGGTAAGTCGAAATCTAGTATCATTTCCCCCAAAAATTTGGGCCCAACCTCGGTAGACTATATACATGATTTACGGTGTTTACAACAGGGGGCGTTGGTGTATGATCCAGATAAAAGACACATGTGCGGTGTAGCTTTAGTCGAAGGACAGTGGCTCGTTACAGCTGCGCATTGCTTCATCATGTGAGCTCATTTTATTCTCTTCACATTTTCCATGCTCAATAGCTTGAACATGTCAGTAAAATCTGGATTAGTTACAAATGAGGACCTTCTCAATCGATTTTTTTTTCCAACCCGGTTTTAGGGACAGCAATAAAGGCAACTACCACGTGGTAATGGGCGAATACGACAAGGATGTACCGGAAGCAGAAGAACAGAAATTCATCATAGAAGAGCTTCATTTGCATGCACATTTTGATACTTCGACGAAATCGAAAGACATCGCCCTCATCAAACTGGACCGACCTGTGAAGTTTACTAAACACGTTCAGAGGATTTGTCTTCCGGACAAAAGTCAACAATTTGAAGGCCAGATTTGTACGGTAGCCGGTTGGGGCGTGCAGAATATGATGTGTAAGTGAAATGCAGGTGTCGCTTTTATGGATGAGTTTTAACTCAAACCATAAAACTAGCCTTAGGTAAAGGGCGAAGGTAACGAAGGACCAATTTTTACTGTTCCCCTGGCCGTTCTCCGCCAGATGTTTCATTTCTAGAAATATTAATGTATATTAAATGTTTGATTTTTCTTTGATCAAACAGCCACTCAAACATCCCGATATCAGATGGAGGTGAATTTACCGTTGTTACAACCGAATCAGTGTCAAGAGAAGATCTTCAACTTCTTCAACGATACGCAAATGTGTGCTGGTTTCCAACACGGGATGCAAGACGCGTGCGGGGTGAGTGAACGATTTCTCAGTGGTTCATTTTGCAAAACGCTCTAAGTACCCTCGCTCAGTACACTCAGCAACGATTCTTCTGGTAAGAGTTCATGTTTGAACCTACCTTAAAGATGGCTGCCTCTTTAAAATCCCAAAATGGCAAGGATTTCCACTTAGAAAAGTAGTTCACCTTGCTTTACAGATGACTGCCTCGTCATGCCACAAAATGACCAAATTGTTACATTGTAGCATTCAATTCCCCACTACGAAGAGACCATCGGAATAGCTGCTTTTTCCAATTGGTATCACCGTTTGTGGTGTTATAGACCGTTCAAGAAAAGACGACTGTTTTCTTCGACGGCAACAACAAAAAGGCAACAAAATATGTGGCCTCAACCCTTACAGAAAGTTCGCCACCTTCATGAATCATCGATTTACTGATTTCCAGTCACGAGACCGTCATTTTCATAGACATAGGGAAATGAGATTTTGTTCGACTGTCCAGCTAATGCGAACTAACTTATTATATTTCAGGGTGATTCTGGAGGACCGCTGATGTGCCGACCATATGGGACCTATCGCTGGCAATTGGCGGGCGTGGTCTCTTGGGGAAATGGATGCGCATTGCCTGGCATGCCTGGAATCTATACCAAAGTGACCGCATTCCTCGACTGGATCCAGCAATACACGAAACTAGTATAATACGTGCCCTCCAAAATTTCATAAAGCCATCAGTTTGAATAACATTGTATCACTTTATTTCCTTTTAATATTGTTCGATTTAGTTTTAACCTTTGAAAGATTAAGATTATCGCCTTTTGATTTCAGGCCACAATGATTGATCGATTAAGGCTTCGGCCTATATTTCTTCGACTGTCTTATCAAATCCTCAGTATATTACTTTAAAACAATACTAAAAAGTTTGTAGCCTTAAACTTCTGATCTAAAGTGCTTAACTTTTCAATGTTTTGACAAGAAATACATCAGCTCTAACTTCGCTTTGAAATAAGAAAATGTTACCCGAGCATTAAACGAAATGAATTGACACAAAAATCTTCCTATGTTTCTATCTTTCTCAATACCAAGTGGAATATCGTTTTTCCAAAGAAGGCATCACGGGTGTAGATGGACGGCCGAAACGGTACCTCTTTGTATTCGTGCGATATATTACGAATGGCCAGTCCCGCCACCTGGCGGATTATTCCGGTAATGAACACGTCGTCGATCCAGAATAATGGCACGGTGCGCTGCGCCACTTCGTTCAAACGTAGCAACGTATCGATATGTAAAACGTAGCCATAACCGAAACAGTAGTCTGGGTAAAACTCGCCCGAATATTCTTGTGACGTGACGAACCATTTTTGAAATTTTTCGCGCATCGGTATGTTATTGGTAGGCACGTGACAGGTTAAACCCGGCGGCCCCGAGTTCGAACCCGTTGATTGAGGAGAAAAATATGTCGGTATTTTTTCCAATAACCGAGGCACGTTCAAATACACGTCATCGTCCAGTTTGACTATATACTCCACCTGGTGGCAATATTTTTCGACCCAACTCATGGCGGTGAGCGCTTTCAAGGTCATGTTGCGGTAGGAATCGACGAATGAAGCCTGAACGATGTCACCGTGCCCGCTAATCTCCTCGCGTAACCAACGTTTGTTTCGGTTTTCCATAGCAGCGCTCCACCGTGCCGGTAAAAATGACCAACGAGGGTGGCGCCGTCTATCGACACCGATGAAAAATATGATCCTAAAACGGAACCGTCGCTGATTGTCCAGGCTTCCCCAACTATTCCGTATCAATTTCCTTTTTTTCCAATTTACGACAGCTGTGTGAATATACACCAGAAAGTTCAAATCTCTACCGTAAGTCGCGCTACTGCATATATCATTCGCGGCCATATTTCCAAGCAGCGAAATACACACGTTGTTTCCTTGTCCGTCACCAGGGGGCGACTCTGTCGTCTTAGCCAAATTCACCCGTACCAAACAGTTTTCCTCTTCAGCGTTGCGTAAGGACCGCCGGTCGTTTTTTTCGCCAGTGTTTATGTTAAGGAGATTGTCATTTTTTGTCAGACTCAGCGCAGTGAATAGCAACGAAACGGCGACCGTCGCGCAGAGCAATAGACGCCGATAACGCGCCGGTAGGTGGCGTGCTACCTGATGTAAGTGCACTTTCGCCTTTTTGCAGATTGCAGCAAAACGTGATTGCAATGTAATCAGTTTATTGTAGGGCATTTCTTGGTCTATCGTTCTTTCAATATCATTACCTAAAGAGGGTCAGAATAGATCCTCGAATAACTGGCACTCAAAAAGGAAAAGTATCTTGTTCGATGGGTATTCCAACTCGGAAGTTGATTATCCGTTTAATTTACAGAAAATTCATTGAACCACTGCCTGTGACTCACTGTGGGCGTGACGGAATCAATTCTTGGACTGTTGCAGTAGGGTTACCATCCGTAGATCATTTCCATAATTCCCCTCGCAACACAGCACACAGTAAAAACATTTTTTGCTCGTTTTATTCGATTTTTAAAATAAATCGCTATGAAATTTGATTGTAATTTTCGGCAATTGACTTATCGCGGTAGCTCTTACTGTACGGTCACCGTGGTAACTATAATCCTTGATAAACACAATATAATCCGTGTTCTTGTCTGTTCATAACATTTCATTTATCGATTAAGACATATCAGTGAAATCCCTTCATATCCTCCATTTTGAGTTGCGTCATTGAACAGTCATTCGTGATTCATTTATTCTCAGTTCATATGTCATACATGCTGTACATTCACATTGCGTCTGGGAACTTATGTGCTAAGTCATGATAAGCCTATATTCCATGCAAGTCCCATATAACCATCCGATCGACTTATCAGTTTTTTGACACGATACCGGTGTCGTCGGTGGCCTTTGTGTGAATACACGTAGTAATAAAGTTCACTATAGGTCGATCAAGACATGACTATTGTCGAGTCGAATCAAAAATACATCGCATTTCTGATCGAAGATTCGCGTACCCTCTCGACTCTAAATCAACTGGCAAAATTGTACGATATGTTACGAACGATGATATCGTTTCTATCTCTCTTTGTGCATAGACTTTTAAAACCTGATGATATTTACCTACTCCGCATATATCACGCGTTTTGCAATTTAGATTATTTCGATTCATTTAAAACAAATATTTACACGAAATTGTAATTACTTTGCAATGCGAGAACGGGTCCAAAATACGAAACGGCTCACTTATTGTATATGATCTTGGAACAGTACCCTAAATACCCTCTCCTATTCTATGGAGACAAATTTTGTGCCTTGTAACAATACCCTCCTTCCCTGAATCATATTCTTCCGTTTCTTTATTTTTTTTCAATTATCTAAATGAAATTATATAAAATTGTAATAACTTTGCAGCATGAGAACGGTTTTAAATTGCTCACTTTTTAGCGACGACTTCAACGATTCAGTAAAATTATGATTAGTCACTAATGACGACCTTCTCATCGTCGATAACTTCAAAGATTCAGTAAAATTATGATTAGTTACCAATGATGACCTTCTCATTCTCAATAACTTCAACGATTCGGTAAAATTATGATAAGTTACTGATGACGAACTTCTCATTCTCGATAACTTCAACGATTCAGTAAAATTATGATTAGTTACTAATGACGACCTTCTCATTCTCGATAACTTCAACGATTCAGTAAAATTATGATTAGTTACAAAATGACAACCTTCTCATTCTCGATAACTTCAACGATTCAGTAAGATATGATTAGTTACTAATGACGACCTTCTCATTCTCAATAACTTCAACGAATCAGTAAAATTTTGACTAGTTACGAATAACGTCCTTCTCAATCTCACCAACTTCAATGATTCAGTAAGATTATGATTATTTACTAATGATGACCTTCTCATTTTGAATTACCTTTTCCGTGGCAATTTTGTCAATACCGAACTGTGATGGTTTTCGATAAATCCGCGTGGTGTCACTTCTGTCGATGATGCACTTTGACTTATGTGGAGATAACATATTTTCATCTATATGTATATAAATGGCACCACAATTTGTAATCGAAAATTTTTAAAATCGAATCCTCATTTTATCTGGTTTGAAATGGAGCAATAGACACCCCCTCCCAAATTCCAGTACACCTATTCTACCAGTATATGGGTGTTAACATTTACTTGATTACCACATAATTTTTAATTCTATGTTGATGGAGTTTAGATTAACTCCGAAACTTTCAGACAATAAACTTTTTGATAACTTTTTCGTTTGTATATTATACAAATATATAGCATAAAATATTTATATAAGGCAATACAAGGCAGAACGACGAATGGCACAGACGGTCAAAAAAGCTATTTGAAATATTTTCGTATCCGAAATACAATCTGTTATGTAAATGTTAATCTTTTATTCAACCCACCGGGATGACGCGAATGGGAATGAACTTCAGTTGTATTGACTTAAATTACAGAGCAATTTAAAAGCGTATCTATTGAAGAAAGACCCATAAACTAATATCTGTTATAAAACTAGTAGTAAGAGCTACCAAAAAATGTTCAGCATGCAAAATAATACAGTTTGAGCAAGTTTCTATCGCCTGGAAGTCATATGTTATCAAACTTGATATCTATATGAATATATACTTTTAGCCCACTTGGGACTTTAGTCCCAGCGGGCTTTTGCATTCACTTTTCGTCCATCGTCCGTCCGTTCGTCCGTTTGTAGACGGAATCCAGTTATTTTGGGAAGTTTTGAAGACGCTTCAAGGTAATAGCCGCGATCACACGAAAATTTTTGGCCCGGGCTCAATTTGGCAATTTCACAGGGGTGCCAAATTGGCCCGAGCCTGTTTGACCCGTGCAAATTTGGCCCGGGCCAAATCGTCTCCGTGTGATCGCGGCTCGGCTATAGTCTTGATATTTGGTTTATACGTGTATCTACCCTAGACACATCTTCAGCCCAAAAACTGGCCCTGCCAGATTCAAGATGGCCGACTGGCAGTCACCATTCTTGTTCGCCAAAATCAGCACTTTTTACACGTTTTCAAAGTTTTGGAGGGAAATTTTAAAGACGCTTTTATCAATTACCTTGATCGTGCGTATATATTTGTATCTCCGAAAGGCCCATCAGCGTGAGAAAATTAGGGTCGATCGAAATCAAGATGGCCGTCCTGTGACCTTTCTGTGCCCAAAAATGTCAATTTTGGCCCGAATTTTGAGTCCTGTAGATTGGATGGAGCGTTGAATACTGAAATTGTTAGATTGTTGAGCATCTCAAACCAGAGGACCCAACAACAGAAGGTAATCCTAGATCTCAAAATCACCCGTTTTTAAGAAAACCGTTAGACGGAGATATTTTCATGATTTGGATGTGAATGATTTTTGTTTAAAACAAGAGCTTTTTTCACTTGGATGATAATATCAGTGTTGATGGGATGTGTGCCGAATGCAACGATATCGTGTCAGCTGCTCTTGACAACCTATAGTACCGCTTAGAGAAAGGAGCTATTTCATCGCCTTAAAGTGTGTTTTCCCCTGACCGAAGAACGGAGAAAAGTTCGCAAACTGGAACGCAAGTGGTGATATTCATCGCTAATGATAAAACACTATGGATCCGTGTTGAATTGATGTAGAGGGAATCCCACAATGATAACGAAAAAACAGTCCGAAAATGTTTCCTAGAATTCGTAAGTTATTCAACGTTTCGACTCTATCCTAATAGTCATCTCCAGGAATACTGGGTTGCGACAGAGATTATGAAATATATTTACAATCCATAAAGAAAGAGACTAATCTAAGTAATCAGTGATGATAGAAACTAGAGGAAAATTAACGTAGAAACAGTAACGTAGAATATAATAGAATAGAATATATTTTATTGCTCACAAAAGTACATTTGCTTAGAGCAAAAAAGACAATACAGAATAGAATAGAATATGTTTTATTGCTCGACAAAGTACAATTGCTTAGAGCACAAAAACAAAATCACAATCTATAACAATTACAATAATTAATGCGGTCAATTAACAGGTAATTAACATACATAGACGCACATACACATACATCAAAATCAAAAACATACAATAACATATACAAAAATGGTTAGAGAAATTTAGAAGCAGTTTTGATAAATTTGGTGAGTTGATTAAGCTGTTTCCCTTTAGTTTTCATTAGTTGGGTAAATTTGTAAACGCTTGGTCTAGTTCTGAAATATGGTTTTAAACATTTAGTGCTGATGTTTCGGAAAAAAGGGCATTTAATGACGTGATGAAATTCGTCCCAACATCTTCAGTGTCACTGAGACTACAAATTCTTTCCTCCCTGGGGGTTCGATTGTATCTTCCGGTTTCTATGGGTAATTTGTGGTTTGAGCAAAATTATGGCAGAAATTTATTCTTAGGTCCGATATACAACATGTTATACGTACAGTATCAGAAACACGATTCTGTTTTTTATTTTGGATAGATGGTAACCAAGGCTAATATCTATCCAAGGTTACAATTTCTTCGCTTTGATATAAGAACATATTACTCAAACAATAAACGATAAATTATCCTATATTTCTGTTGTTCTGTGTACCAAGTTGAATATGGTTTTTTCATAGTAGGCGCTACCAGTGTAGATGGACGGTCGAAACGATACTACTTTGTATTCGTCCGATATATTACGAATGGCCAGTCCCGCCACCTGGCGGATTATTCCGGTAATGAACACGTCGTCGATCCAGAATGTTGGCACGGTGCGAAGAGCCACTTCGTTCAAAAGTAGCAACGTATCGATATGTAAAACGTAGGCATAACCGTAGCAGTACTCCGGATAAAACTCGCCCGAATATTCTTGTGGCGTGACGAACCATTTCAGAGATCTATCGCGCATCGCTATGTTTTTCGAAGCCACGCTACAGGTTAATCCCAGCGGCCCCGGGTTCGAATCCGTTGATTTAGGTGAAAAATATGTCGGTATTTTTTCCAATAATCGAGGCACGTTCAAGTGTACGTCATCGTCTAGTTTGACTATATACTCCACCTGGCGGCAGTATTTTCTGATCCAGTTCATGGCTGTGAGCGCTTTCAAGGTCATGTTGCGGTAGGAATCGACGAACGAAGCCTGAACGATGTCACCATGCTCGGTAATCTCCTCGCGTAACAAACGTTTGTTTCGGTGTTCCATAGCAGCGCTCCACCGTGCCGGTAAAAATGACCAACGAGTCTTTCTATCGACACCGATAAAAAATACGACCCTAAAACGGAACCGTCGCTGATTGGCCAGGCTTCCCCAATTTTTTCGTATAAATTTCCTTTTTCTCCAATTTACGACAGCTGTGTGAATATACACCAGAAAGTTCAATTTTCTACCGTTGGTGGCGCCACTGCATATATCCTTCTCGGCCACATTTTCAAGTAGTGTAATGCATGTGTTATATTCTTGCCCGTTACCAGGGGGCGACTCTGTCGTCTTGGCCAAATTAACCCGTACTAAACAGTCTTCCTGTGCAGCGTTGCGTAAGGGCTGATGACCAATTTTTACGCCAGTGCTATTGGGGTCGTCAAGGAAGTCGTAATTTTTTGTCAGATACATTTCAATGACAAGCAACGAAACGACCACCGTCGCACAAATCGATAGAAACCGATGACGCGCCGGTAGGTAGCGTGTTACGTAATGTAAATGCACTCCCGCCGTCTTGCTGATTGCAGCAAAACGTGATGTAATCGGTTTATCGTGCAACATATCTTACTGTGTCGTTCTTATACGATATCTTTACCTAAAGAGGGTCAGAATAGATCCTCGATTAACCGCCACTCAACAAGGACAAGTATTTTGTTTGATTGGTGTCCCAACTTTTCATTTACAGAATGCGCGTTAAACACGTTAACTTTGAACGCTCACCTCAGACGTCTCTCACTATGGGTGTGGCTGTTACATTCTTTACTGCTTATACTGTTGGACTGTCTCAATGTACACGACAACCGCGATACTATAATCCCCGAGAGTGCCATAATCCATTTTCGAGTCTGTTCGTAATTTCGATTGAGAATATTTGAGTCGAATTCCTTTGTTACCTTCCCCCTTTTTTCGGTAGATAGTTGCAAGTGTCACTTCATCGAATAGTCATTCATATATTCTTAGTATTATACACAGTGTAGTTTCTTATATATGCCCCTGATAAGCAATGAAGTCGGCATAAACCTATATACGAGCTACTGCGGTCCCCAATTACCGGCTTATCTGTTTTTTTACACAATGCCTATGCGTCACCAGTTGTGTTTTTGCGTTGCTATAGTAGTATGTAGCTCAATATCGACCGAGATATCATGACTGTTCAGTCGACATAAAATCGTTTTTCAACGAGTTGAGGAGACACCTGCCGGGAATTTTGACACTGTTTTATTATTAGCATGATGCAGTTTTTGTCGATACACTGAACTGTGATGATTTTCGATAAATCCGCATAGTGTCGCTGCCGTCGATCGGTGATGCACGTTTAGCGTCGAGTTTGTGGCGCGTCGGAGATTTCACATTTTCATTATTACCGGAAATAAACGCACGCGCTACATTTCGATATTGCAAAGATGGAATTTTTTCATCAATTTAGGATGCGATGAATTTTTTTTGTATTTCATCAAATAACGGATTGTACCCCTTAAAAACAGCAGGTAGGTAAGTGATGTTATAGATATATAGATCACCTCAATTTCGTAATCGAAGAACTTCCAATCCTCATTCTACCTCGATGAAATGGAGCAATTCGTAGATATACATCCTCCCATTCCAATATTTTCTGTCAGTAATACGGGTGTCTTGAAATTTTCTGTATACAGAATATTATGTTAATAACGGTTACAACAATTTTGAAAATCTAGAATTTTCAAATACAAATGGTATAATTCTAAATGATTATTGTGTACAGATTGATACGCGAGAATAATTTGACTTTTAGAATTTAGAAAATTCAATTCCATAATTGCAATGCTGTCATTCATGAATTATGAACAATTGTTTGCAGCAGCTCTCGCGTACAGATTACCAAAAACGACGATAATATGACATTTCAAAGTTAATATATGCAAAAAAAGTATATAAAGCAATGAAGTTATTTCAGTCATTATTGGGGTTAGCGATGTGCCGCGCTAATATCGCCATGGGTAAGCTCTAAACTATAAACCTTTATACGGACGTTTCCCAATTCATGACAGTGTTAGGTTAATGCCTGATTTTGGGTTAAAAAGAAAAATAAACTCAGTTCTCTCAGTCTCGCTCTCTCTCCTCCCCTATCTCCTCCCCCGCCCTCCCTCTCTCCCTTCTCTATCTCCCATCGCCCTCCTCTCCCTCTCACCACGCTCGTTTATTTTCGCATATACATTTTTCATGTCCCCATTAACGCACGTATAGTATCGATTGATATAGTATTTCCAGACTTATTTCAATAGATTATAAAATGACATATTTATAGTCATCAAGTGAAGTAGTAATTGTTGTTGTAGTTCTTGTGAAGTGTTGATGTTCTGAAATTCACTCCCCAGATAGCTCTATTCCACGAGCCACGTTCACGCTGTTCTTTTAACTCCTTCTCTACTTAAGTGTCACGCGTAGGTCGCCCGTCGATCATCTTTTTGGCAATTTCAATCTTTTTTTTATCAATTAGATTTCATAAAATTGTTCTGATAAAAATGAAATCCTGCCTGGTGCAAATCTGTGTTTGAAAAAAAAATGATAACAAAGATACACCTGCCTGCCTGGATGGTCAACTTGAGCTGGTTGCGAAAGTGGAAAAATCATTTTTAGCCTAACCATTGGTAAAACATTATATCCGTATTGTGACGATGACATAAAGAAAATCCCACAAGTTAAAACGAAAAGATAAAAAGTCCGAAAATGTTTGCTTGATCTAGTAGTTTATTCGACGTTTCGACTATATCCGAATATAGTTCGGCAATACTTTATTTCTTGAGCTACTGTAGTTTATTAAGATTTACAAGGAACGAAACCTAGGAATTGTACAAAGTGACATTAGATTCGAGGTTATATGATAAAACAGCGGCTGTTTTCAAAACTGATTGACAATATTTACAAAAATATTAAATCATCGAAATTTGTACCACTAAACTAGCCATCTTTTTATGGAATGGTTTGCACTGTGGTTCAAACCCATTTGCATCGCCAAGAGCTCATCAATAGATATTGAATATACTTCTCTTATCCCCTAAAATATTCTATCATAGTTTATGTTATATAATAGCCATATCATTGTATGTTGTATGTTGTTTAGAAAATAGCTTACCATAGATATACCATGTATTATTGTTTTATCATCATCCGTTTCATAGTCATCAGCAGGGCTCCTCGTCCGCTCAGTATACAGAGCTACAGCCTTCAGGCTCTAGTAGAGTCCTTCATAGTTCAGCGCAATATTTTGTAAGAGAAATTGTTAGGATATGTGATAATGTTCTATGAAAATAAAATCTAGCCATCTTATTATGGAAGGGGTTGTACTGTTTAAAACCAATTTGCATCGTAATTTTCTCACTAAGAAATGTAACATGCATTTTATGCAGGTCCTAAACGTACATGGTGACGTATAAAATCGATGGGTTCGGCGACTTTTATATACAATCCGCGAAAGCTTTTAGTGCTAAAAAGGTAGATATTCACACAGTCTACAGTATTTATCTATAACTTTAACAAACAATCATGAGGTCATTAAATCGTCTGTTATAGACGAGATCGTCGATAAAATAAATGATATATCAAAAAATGTTGATGCTGATGATGGTAAACTCGATATATCGACACAAAACATAACACTCTCATCGCTCGCTATCCGTGCGTTTGTGTTTGTGTAAATCGTGTGGGATATTGTTACTATAGCTGCGCGTTGTTTTATTTCGATAGCGTCACCGATCCTCGTAATGTATATCGTTATGTTATCGTCTCTAATGGCCCATCAGCACGCCGGTTCGTTGCGCTTCCAACGCACGGCTATTATTACAACGTGCAATTGTGAAAAATTAATCAGTGACGCAAATTACCTAGACGGTACGAGTGCAATCGGGGCCAATCGGTAACCTTCGGTTTTAAGCAAACGTTACCTAGCGACGGAGAACCTTATTTGGTAGGGTCAATGTGAAGGGGTAAACATTGTTGACAGGCAAGTGGCATGGCAGACGTGACTGTTAGACTGATTCTCGGTAATCAGAGTTGGATATGATGTGTAAATTCATACTGATTTCATATCGTTTATAGATTTATATCATTTTCGTTTCATTAATGATGAGATTTAGCTGAAATCTCGAAACCTTAGAAACATGAATCTTGGTAGGAGGCACGAGATTCTGTGAGACTCTACCTTTTGTATTAAAGACCTACGGCTAGGTCATTATTCGGGGGTTGGTTCATCTAGGAACGTCCAGGTTTGAAGCAAATCAACCAAAAGAAATAAACAAAACCGGAAATAATTCTCGTGCATTTAATTAAGCAATATTACTCTATCGCGTGAAAATGAATTTATACATCTCAAATAAAACGAAACTCTTCAAAACATGAAAATTCATTGAAAACAGATTAATTTTAATGCTAAAATAACTAATTACAATTACGAGATGAAATTCTACATTGAATAAAAGACATATGAAATGAAGCGTCTGTAACAGTAATGTATGTAAATCTATTGAAATCTGAGCCTATGCAAAACTGGAGAATAACAAAGTAAAAAACAAAGTTACTATTTCACTGATGATGAGATATAGATTAATCTCGATATCATGAGATAATGAATTTGAGATATCAACAACTCAGGGATTATTCATTAACTGTGCATAGGAAAACATGTTTGAATGTGTTTGAATAAGTAATAAAACTCCAACGGATAAAATATATTCAAATAATGCGATTGATTTATAAAACCATTTACACAATTTAATTGATGAATAACAATTTCAATCAGTTGAAATAAACGAGAATGTAATCTATACCAAACCCATCTCGGGCTGAGTTACTTTTGATGACTGAAAAATGAAATACTAAACAGTTTTGAAATGTTGTACTTCAACACTTCGACTGTGAAAACAAATTCGTTCGAACGATATTTCTAGAATGGCATTCTTTGCCGTGTATGTAAGCATCTTATGTGAAACTCGAATCGGAACAGAAAGTAAAGCAATAAATATCTAGCCCTAAGGTTGATTTGAAATTCATAAATTTCCAAGTATTAAAATGAAAATTAATTCATTGCATTGCTCTAGAATGGCATCATTCTGTGCCGTGTACACAAGCATTTCTAATGTGAAACTCGAATCAGAAGAGATTAAAATTAAAGCAATCAATAATTAGCCTCCATAGTTGAAAAGGAATCTTCCAAAATCGTCGCTTCGATTAAAATGTAAATCTGATTTTAGCATTGATCCAATCATTCATTTAAAAGTAAAACCTGAAAAGCAAAATATATTTCAATTTCCGGGGTTGCGAGTCGAATTAACAGAATCGATTATTTGAAGAAAACGAAATAACAGACAAACACAGAAACCGCAGAGTAAATCATCATATTCATCCTGTAGGTGGCAGCACTGTTACACATGTCATAATCGTCACAGCACAGCACGGCGATGTCCCAGATATTAACCTCTATAGTACTAAAGCATTTAACAGGATTCTCAGGCATACAGCCTCGAATAATCAGATCTTTATTGTACTGGAATTCCTGAATAAAAAAGGCAACAACAACAAATCAACCAAAGCCTAGCTAGCGATGCGAGCTATGTGCATTTTTGTTTGTCATGATGTTGTTGAAGGCGGACTGGTCACCGTGCAGCGAGACGGTTCAATTAGATAGGCCTGAAACAGTGACTAGCCGCTTGTTCTTTTGTAGTTTTGCTCTTAACCGTCAGATCAAGGTTTTCACATTTTCTTTATTCGATTTTCCGAATTCACATTTTATCATATTTTCCCGGTCCATCGATCATGTTAATCTCTTTTTATTTCTAGTACTATGTTTTTTTTTATTATCATCGAAAAACTATTTTATACTAATGTAATGGAATACCGGTAAGGCTACTGAGGGAAGCGAGGAATCGGCTATAATCCGCAAGAATCGCTAGTGGCAATCGGTTATCACGCTTGAATTTGAGTCAACTTGTCTGATTAGTAAATCAATTTTCCATACACTGAGTGAAAAAGGGAATCTTATATCTCTATCCGGTTACTCGTTTGATAATTTTCGGATTTGGAAGCTTGAAAATCATGTTCAAATTCAATTGAAAATGAGCCGGTAGTTACGGAATCTATTAATATTCGTAGAGTAGCCGTGTTAACCAGGTTTAAAATAGGTAACGAGACGAGTAGTACTGTATAGGCTAACTATTTATTTGACGCACGAGCTTTCGCTTCTAATGAATAGAAGCTTCATCAGGTGAATGAGTGATTCAGTACTACTCGTCTCGTTACTTATTTGGAATCTATTAATTTGGTTGATTTGAAAAGATGGACTTTTCTTTGCCGATTATGAGTAAAAGACGACCTTTTGGTAGAACCTGGCCGGATACGGTGTAAAACGGATATGAAAACGATGATTTATTTTCATTGCACTGCGTCACTACTGGGCATTTTTAACATTCGATTTAAGGTATTCAAAAGAATGTGTGCATGACCCTTGACACATGACGTGAAGGATCGTACCCCAGACACCCATCCCCTAGAGTATTGTTAGCTGCACTCACCACGCAGTCGTGTTTTTCGGGGCATTCGATGCCGGTTATGTGATCCTTATAGTACTGATATTCGACGTCTTTGCGTACCATCTTTTTGTCGCTATCACCGTCACTTCCAACTTCACCCACGAGTTCCCACATATCGCGCATGCATTGCTTGGTAAAATATGGTTCTTTACCAGTTCCATTTGCCGTATGCCAATCAAGCAATCCAACTGAAATAGAAATAAAATCAAAGGACAATCTCGTCGAACTAGTGTTTGCATCTCGTCATGTGCATGTTGGAATCCAGCGCGAGTGTGAGACAACACTGAAGGGAGGGGGGTGCAACCGCAGCAGTGGCGATGGTATCGTGATAGTTGTTGTGAAGGTGAAAGAAGGGTGTCTTCTCTGACACCGGAATTTTGCTCGGTCCTTAATTGTATACTAGAACAGGGTTTCGTATCAATTTCAAAGCTACAAATCCCGCCATCGATGTTTTAATTAATGCGTAGGATGTTTAATTAAACACCACACCAACTGACTAATGACACATGTACTGTGCACAATACCAAAATAAACTTACGTTTGTCTGCAACGATTTTCACATCAATATACATAGCCTTACCGCCACTACTGTCATCATGGTAGGCACAACTGGCACAAATCAAACTAACAACGACTGTGCCTGAAAATGAAATGCCAAGGTATCAGAATTGGGGGAAATTTGTTATAGTAAATCAAATGATAGATAATTTCTTTAATAAAATCCTTTCTCAAAAAAGATTGAAATATTTATAGATAACGAACTTACTTTGAGCCAACAGAACTAGTAGAACTGCTGTAAAAGTAATAATCTGTATCAGTTCCATCCTGTGGTCTTTTGAAGTTTTAGTATTTCCACTGACGACACCGATGGATGATCTTTGTAGCGACTGTTACCACAAGAGTTCGAACCACAAACTACTGTCGATCAGGCGGATTGAAAAAACCCGAAGATACCGTTTGGGCTTTAAAAGAATTAATCCAAGCATTTGGGGGTAATGGCTGAACAAGATAAAGAATTCATTTATGTTATATTTATTAGATTCGTATGATCAGTTGGTGCGGTTACAGTGTGAGCTTCCAAGGAATTCGTATTTATTCTGAAAATCAGTCCAGGTAACAGTTTAAATGAATTCATTCGCATAAGCAATCGAAATAAGAAACAAGAGTTCGAACCACAAACTGATCAGGCGGATTGGAGATTTAAATAGTTAGACCGAGGATACCGTTTGGGCTTCCAAAAAATTCGTATTAAAATTATCTAGAAGTTGGTTACGGTAAGACGAGATGATTAGTTCATTTATATTTCTGCGGCCAGTTGCACAGTCGTGACTTAAGTCCAAAAGTGGTCTTAAATCTTAAGACCGGTCTCAATTTGTTAGAATAGCTATATAACAAAGTTGGTCTTAGACTGGTCTTAAGTCTAAACCATGATTATGCAGCCGGTCCCTGATTATTAAGAATGAAATTCAATCTAAAATAATAATCAAAAGTATAATTGAAGTTTGAATTGAATGAGTCGCTTATAGAGAATGTTCGATTCAAAGAACAAATTTAACGCATATAGATTTAAAATTACCCGAGTGGTGCGTCTACGTGTGAATGTACATGTACTCTGAAAAATTGCATTTGTTTTAAACCGGTTTGTGTCCGCACTGTTGTATCTCAAACCGTTGCATTTCCATTCCTGGGCCAGTACAGATTCCTGATGGGCACAATGCACAGTCGTGACATAAGTCCAAACCTGGGGCGGGCGCAGGAAAACCCTGTTAGCCTAACCGTGGTTAGGGGCTTATCCGTGGTTAGGCGAACCAGATTGAAATAAGAGACCACACGAGGACAATGGTTATCTAACAGCGTTTTCCTGCGTCCATTTATGCCTAACCACAGTTTACTAACCACGGTTAGCACTAACATGGTTTTCCTGCGCCCGCCCCAGATTGCAAGGCATGACGTTAATGTGGTGTTACCGCTTATTTTTATGTTGGGTTACGGGTATTCGTGAATCCTAAATACACCTATCCCTGAGCTAACAGAACCAGCAGAACTGCAGCTGTAAACATAGTAATCTGTATGAGTTCCATCCTGTTGGTTTTTGAAGTTCAAGTGATTTCACTGACAACACCGTTCGGATGATCTTTGTAGCGACTGTTACCAGAAGAGTTCGAACAACAAACTACTGTCGATCAGGCGGATTGAAAAGACCGAAGATACCGTTTGAGCTTTAAAGAATTAATCTAGGCATTGGGGGTAACGGCTGAACGGGATAAAGAATTCATGTATGTTATATTTGTTAGATTCATATGATCAGTTTGTCCGGTTACCGTTTGAGCTTCCAAGGAATTCGTATTATGTCTGAAAATCGCTTCAGGTAACGGGTTTTGTCAAGAATTCGTTTATGTAATATTTGTTTATTTCAAAATATCACATTATGATCAGTTGGTCCAGTTATCGTCAGGGCTTCCAAAGAATTCGTATTATATTGTATTATCAAGATGTAGGTAACGGTTTGGCAAGATCAAGAATTCATTTTAGTTTCTCTTTATCAAAAAGACAATCGGAAATATAATTAAACTATAATCTTTATTGCATTTTTTGCAGTAAACGGGCTGCGACGTTCCATTCAATATTCAAATTTACGTACACAAATTAAAAATTCATCATTGTCATCCGTCATCTTATTAAACTGTTGCATTCGTCTTCGTCATAAACTGGTTTTAAGTGTCGGAGCCACCAAATTGAGTAAAACAAACCGTAGACAAATCAAGTTGATAAACAAGTCAAATAAGTTGTAGAATTAAAAATATGACGGGTATTCGTGACGAGGAGTTAGATAGTAAACTGGACCAGATTCCTGATGGGCTCAGTGCACAACTTGATCGCAAGGCATAGTTTTGTGTTTCTTTTATTTAGATCACGGGCAGTGATTCCCAAATAAGGAGTCGATTAATACAGAACTCTGATAAACGCCGTTTTGTACAACGGCGCTTTGTTCTCATGTTCAAATGATGCATTGCCGGAACATGTTCTCATTACATTACCCTGTCGTGTAATACGATGTCCAATATCTTATTACTCGACTCTAGAACCAGAAAAACACAATTCATCAATTTTCAGCCAAATCATCAGGGAACATTACTCCACAATGGTTTCTTCCAGAAATCACATCTTTTTCCAAGGACAATTTGTACTGGAGATTTAAACCGAGCTGGCTTCAGATGTGTAAATCTACGAATATGGGGACCAAGCATATTTAACTATTAACAGTGGTTGATGGTGTGGTATCTCAATGGTCGATGGTGTGGTATCTCAATGGTTGATGGTGTGGTATCTCAATGGTCGATGGTGTGTGGTATCTCAATGGTTGATGGTGTTTGGTATCTGTGGTATCTCAATGGTCGATGGTGTGGTATCTCAATGGTGGATGGTGTGGTATCTCAATGGTCGATGGTGTGTGGTATCTCAATGGTTGATGGTGTGTGGTATCTGTGGTATCGCAATGGTCGATGGTGTGGTATCTCAATGGTTGATGGTGTGTGGTATCTGTGGTATCTCAATGGTCGATGGTGTGGTATCTCAATGGTGGATGGTGTGGTATCTCAATGGTCGATGGTGTGTGGTATCTCAATGGTTGATGGTGTGTGGTATCTGTGGTATCGCAATGGTCGATGGTGTGTGGTATCTCAATGGTTGATGGTGTGTGGTATCTGTGGTATCTCAATGGTCGATGGTGTGGTATTGGTCGATGGTGTGGTATAATGGTTGATGGTGTGGTATATCAATGGTCGATAGATGGTTTTGGTTGAAATCGTCTCAAAGATGAAATCTCAGCAGTAACAGAACTGGAAGGACAGATCGATATGGTTCAATCTGTAATCTGTAAGCGTACCGCTCAGATTCTCATTTGTGTGCGTTGAATTATTAAACAGTCAAATATGAGTTCCATTTGTATGAGCGAGGGAGACCAACAAACGAGTTTGACACGTGACATTGAAGAGGAGATGGTGCAAAATACCGTATTCTCCTCCTCGGTAGATGTGGCCATTTTTTATTTACTGGTGTATACGGATAGACCGCCTCCTGGAATTGTTCTAAAAACATGAAAAAATGGGGACTAGGAAAGAAAACTATCTTAAAAGTTTATTAATGTGTGGCTTTGAAAATAACACGTCAAAATGTTGTACGAATCCTGCATAGGCGGCCAAGAATCGTTAAAACCCCGTTTGGCACCGATCGATATTAAACAGCATGGCTCTAGTGGTCAAGTTTCGCGGAAACCGATGAAATAAACCTAATTCGGGGTCAATTTTGTCACCGCGCGACCCATCAATTAACCACTACAGGGAATCTCAATAACTACGTCCCAGGTATTAGTGATAACGAATCGTAAATTAATATCTGGGCAGGTTTGATTATATAGAATTTGCTTTCGGTACCCGCGGTTAAGCTGCTGACCACTGGCAGCGCAGCAAGTGCACTGACCTTTCCAGAACTCGGTTCACAAACAGCGACGGATGATAGACCTCTGCATGTAATCATCCATTGATGTAATGAAAAGTTTATTTGCTGTCGGACACGGGATGACAACAACAGTGAGTTTACGCGGTGTCCATTAATTTGATGATCGATCGCGTGTGATTAAAGATCTCTGATTAATGAACGCAGAATGCTACGCATACGCGATCGCCCTTTGTAAATATTAGGCAGAAGCTGCCGGGCATCCTCTCGTTTTCTTCAGATCTCTGACAGAACGAAACGATAGGCTAACCGTAAATTGATGTTTTATTGTTTAAAGACGACCTTTGCCCTGGTCCGGACAGTCAGTGTGCCGCTGATGATTTACCCCGGGGGGAAAATATGCAGAATTACTTGCCTCATTAGCAATTGGTTCAGGGCATTAAAAGCAACCCGAAGGGATTCGATCATTGCTTTTATCTTGCGCGGGGCGTAAACCCCGGAGCGGAGATGAAATCAACTAATAAAATCAATCATTAATTTCCTAATTATGAAAATCAGAAAATTGGAGCCCTCTGTCTCACACCATGATTTCTCATGGTCACACCGTGTTCGGGCTTCAGTGTTTCTTTAATGCGTTTGATCGATTATTTATAGACTTTTGACGATAAGGTTGGGAAGAACATAAATTTTATTGATCCAATTGCTTGAAAACTTTGTTGGGAGGTGGAGCGCCCCCAGACACACAGGCCTACCATAGAGTGCTCTGTGAGAAGGACACACAGCAGACAGGACGTGCTTCAAGAGTTCTCTGAATCGGCGAGATGATATGTTTTACCAGTTGCGAATATGGTAGGGAGATATACCGGTAACCTTAGCGTGCCAGGTAATGCGCCGAATAAGAAAGTCTTGTCCAAATAATTTGCGAAGGCCGCCTAATAGACTGAAGATAATTTCCGGACTCCGGTGGCTGGTGATTGGATTTCTTTCACCAAGAAGAACGGCTTCAGTGTCTGATGTTGAGTACACTAGGATCGCAGAGCGACGGAGGTCACTGTGGAAACAACCGGATTTGATTTGGCTGCCTTCGTCCGATAAATGCCTTTTAGGCGTTCAAAGGCTAAATCACGCTTTTTGCTTTCATCTTTCAATTTTGGAATACTTTCAGAGTTCAGTTATGGTGAGGCCTGCCGGCGTCCGCGAACCAGGATTCTTATTCATCATTGTACTGATTTCATATTTCATTGGATCGACTCAAAACAGCTCAACCGTCGTCCGAATAGGTAGGTTATTAACAATAAATATAAAAATGTCATCTGCGTAATCTATTACACCAACCCACTCGAGCGCTAGGAGGCCTATTTCATTAAGTTCTAGATGCGTGTAGAAAAGCTATTTTGAGGGAGGTCTATCAGTAATCCATGGACGGTAAATGATTTTGTATAACTGTTCCTCTTGGTAAGAATTTCACTCCCGAAGTTGAACGGATAATCGAAAAGAATCAAGTACCGCACCTTAACATTGACTTGAAATTTAGCTAACAACTGTTTGTGAGATTTGAATACTAAAATTTCTTGCCTCAATTTTTCCTCGAAACCTCAACATTCATAGTCTAACATATGCGCTGTTTCCAGAGTTTAAATGTAAGCTGTCGATTTAGAAATTTAACTGTGGAAATTTTTGTACCGGTATTATTCGGACATTTGGGATCGAAAAGCTTGTTGTACCGTAGCTGAATTCTTATGCAGCTTAGTGCCAATACGTCACAGCGACCTTGCTTTTGAAGCACTGTCCCTAATTTGGGCCAACTTAATACACTGGCGTGTCCTTGAAGCACCGGGAAAAGTACTAGTGAATTTAATGAGAGAAATCTTTGAAAGTTCTGCTCCAATTTGCATTGTGACAGATTCGAATTCTCTTCTTAATTGAGACTACACGCGAATAGCGTTGGTTATTAGCCGTACTTCCAAGCCGCGGACAACCTTTCCAAATATTGACATAACGGCGATAGAAATTATCGATTGTAAAACGACTGAAGGGTTTAAGCTTTAACTCAATGGAAACCTTACGAGGAGAGATTACCGTCATCCAGGCTACTTCATCGAACTAACACCGGAACACATGTGATTTTCTCGGTATGGTAACTCGACGGTATAAAGTGTTTACCTCGTCGCGCCATTAGCAAAAATGACGAATACACTCGTGCGAATGAATGTTTGTTCTGATACTCGAGTTGCAAAGCGGGTCTAATTTCGCACGTATCGATAAAACCCGATATTTTAAGTACGCCGTCAAAAAAAAATAGCACGCGAGATAAGATATTGAAAATCTACTCAATATTGGATGCAGTGATAATATGTACGCTCAGAGCGAAGAAAGTAAAGCACCTTGACAATGACAGTTTATACAGGTTATACCGCACAAATGATGCTGATTTTCACTAATTGTAATAATGATGCGTACTGATATTCAAAACTCTTGAAACTTATCGACTCTCTTGATTACTGAGTAATTTGACGATAAGGTGTTAGCCTACTGAGGGTCTTACCCCCTTAATTGAGTAATTTAAACAGGAACAAACACGAAAGGTGTTACTGAAGGTTTTAGATAAGGTTTGTGTAAGGTGTTGATGAGAGTCTTACCCCCTTTGAAGTTTGAACAGAAATATGAACGTTGCTACCGACAGTTTTGTACCTTGATTACTGAGTAATTTAAACAAAAATATAGATGAAGGTTTCATTCAGGGTCTCCCCCCTTTATAGCCTAACTGTAATAAATGAGTGTGTATATGTTTCTGGTTAAATTGATATTAATAGAAAAAAGCGGATAGCTATATTCGTGACTATTAATGAAAATGATTCATTAACCATTTGTCTCAAATTGGCTTAGACAACACAGCTCTCCGCTTTTCGTAAAATGAAAAAATAAATAGATAGGCCTAGTCCTAAATAAAGCATGTTAATTTCTGATGATATTTCTAGGTGGTATATTTGGTAATACGGCAGCGGCGGAAGAGTCGGCCTTTCGGTACGCCGTAGAATACGTCAATCAGCGCCATCTATTAGGCGTTGATTATACCCTGGATTATTTGCTCAACACAACGTCCGTATTAGCATCGTTTGAAAGTATACAGCATGGTAAGTGCTGCCACCTAACTGCGGTGTCGGTGGTAATGACAACAGAAAGACCATTTGAATTGTTCCTAAATAACTCTCTTCGCTTATCTCATCCTCATTATTCTTCATTGTCTCTCCTTGTTTTTTTCTCTCTCTCTTCTTTTTTTTTTCTTTTTTTTGCTTTTCAAGGGTGCTTGCTATAGCGGTTTTTGGCCTTTGCTTGGCCCTCATAAGAAAGCCTCCTTAATTTTATTTTTTGTTCTATTTGTAAATATTCTTATAACATGCTTTCTTATGAAATAAATTGAAATTGAAATTGAATTGAAATACATGTATTGGTAAATCTAAATGCTCTGTAATCACACCGAATATAAAACGGATGTCCATGATAAGATGTTAAGAGGAATTAATATTTGAATGAGTCGCAGATATAATCATGTTGATTATGATGTTGATTCCCTTGTTTTTGCAGCCTGTAACCAGATCGAATCTGGTATATTTGCGATTGTTGGTCCACTCAGTTCAACGCCGACGAAAGCAGTCCACCCTATTGCTCAACATTTCCACATTCCGCAGATTGCTCCCGTCGCAACTAATCCACTTCTCAGTAAGTTGTCGAAAACCGCTCTAGGTACCACAATCTTGCATTATGGAAATATTCACCATCATATTGTGAAGTGTGGACGATCAATTTTTGAAAGCGCGCTGATAAAATGTCTAATATCTGGTGTTTGTTGTTCATTTTCAATTAAAAATGTCTTAAGTGAAGCACTGAACACATATGAAGTGTGGACGATCAGCTTTTGAAAATGCGCTGATAAAATGTCTAATATCTGGTGTTTGTAGTTCATTTTCAATTGAAAATGTCTTAAGTGAAGCACAGAACACATGTGAAGTGTGGATGACCAATTTTTGGAAAGTGTGCTAATAAAATGTCTAATATCTGGTGTTTGTAGTTCATTTTCGATTAGAAATTTCTCAGGTGAAGTGTGGATGACCAGTTTTTGAAAGTGTGCTGATATATGTCCAATATTTGGTGTATGTAGTATATTTTCAATTATGCATATTAGGAAGAATGATAATCATGTTTCGAATGTCTATGGTGCAGGGACCACACTATAGGGTATGGGTGCCTGCATTGACAAATCTCAAAGCTTAGCCAAATATTCTATCGTGTTTTTTTTCTATCATTCTAGGTCAGCTCAATAATTTTCCGTACCTGGTTCGTCTATTGCCCTCCGATATTCTGCAGAGCATGGCTCTAGTTGATCTGGTGAAATATTTCGGCTGGAAGAAAATGGCCATCATCACCTCTAATTCCGACTACGGTAAGCGAGGATGATTTTCGATGGATAAGTTTGAAAGACTTGTATGTTATAATGTAATTGAAATCATAATTTTATGGTCACAATCCTAGATTAAGAGTGTAACAATCTCGGATTGATAGGTCTTGATTGATAGGATTGATATTCTCTATACTTGTACTGTAACAATTATGCTGATTCGAATAGAAAAATTAAGCTAAATTCAACGTCAACATTGACAATAAAGCTAGATCGTAGACATCTTTTCTAACTTGTTTCTGTTATGAAATTGTCGATTGATAGTTTTGTATTATAGGTACGAATGGTCTGGTGCGGTTTCAGGCCGAAGCTGGCAAACTAGAATGGAGAATAGTAGGTGTACAACAGTTTAGCGTAACTAACAACGCATCGCAGGTCGATGCAAGAACCCAACTGTTAAACATTAGGTCAACCGGTAAGCTGCCTTCGAATCTTTCTCGGGAAGATTCTCAACCGGTACGATCCCAAATTAGGTTTCACGTCAAATAAAGGCATGATATTCATGTTTTCCAGGCGTCAGAGTTGTGATATTGAATTGTCTGGCTGTTTTCGGATCGGTGGTGTTAAAACAAGCCCGTGATCTTGGTATGACATCAGCTGGATGGGCGTGGATCGTTACTGATGGAATGACCGGTTCTGTAAGTGCACATTCAGACCCCACTAGTATAAAGCTACAAAATTGATACCATGTTTCTCATTTCTTTTGAGCTTAAAAGTTGTCTACCCTGTACATAACTTTAAAAAAGAAACATGAACAGGCTAACCATAACAGACCCGACATATAGAAATAAGCTGATTACAAACTTGGATCCACCCTGAATTTTGTTCCCGAATGTCAACAGATCACAATTGATCTAAAACTGGCAAATAACAAATTTGCATGCCGTGATAGATGGTTTCTTATATATTCTTCATACCGAAATTTTTTTGGTCCCTAAATACATATTTTTTTCGAACAGGAAACGTTGATCGAATCGTTTCCAGTACCGGATTTTCTACAAGGTCTGATCGGCACAGCACCGGTTAACGGACTAGGCGCGCTGACCGACTTTAAGGACGAATGGATGAGTTTAAACACGACTGAGTATCCCGGTGCTGGACACGAGATGGATGTGAGTATATGTGGAAAGATCTCGTAGCCCCTTCTCCGGATTTCCCGTTTCATCTACATACTTCAATAGTGAAAAGACGCTCGAAATTGAGCTAGATATGACTTTAGTTTGGTCAAATGATCATTGGTAGCAGTTCAACTTGTCTGAACTCATTTTATCATCGAGTCCAACTTACCCACTTTTATTGGTCTTATTGGCATTAAAAACTGATTTGGAAATATTTCCATTGTTGTGTCGGATGATCAAATCCCTGGCCGGATAGACTATTAACTTGTCTCACCAATTCCGCTTAAAATATTTCTACTTCAGGTCTATGCTAGTAGTATTGCCGATGCTGTATTAACGTTTGCGTACGCCGCTGGTGCCATGTTCAACAATAGTATCTATTCTAACGTTACTTCCGTATCTCTCAACTGCGACAGTATCTCCGACCCTCCGTGGCCTTACGGGCAGATAATGTTAGATTACATATTACAAGTAGGTTCAAACGAGTCTTAATACTTTGACGCTGATGTCGAAATTTGGTCGGAAAAGTTTAAAGAATGTCTCGAGAATTAGACGCGATTATTGTATATTTGTTTTAGGTGAACGAAGACGCAGTTATGGATAGACTGCAGTTCGGTACGAATCAAGAACCGCTTCATCCGAAATTCGAAATCGTCAACATGAAGCCATACGGCTGGCAAAAGGTGCTACACATCTCGAAAGTCTTTTCAAACTGGTCAAATACCTTTTCTCCACGGTTGAAAATAATTCTAAATGTAGATGTATTTGCAAATGCCTCTTGAAAATGTTTTCTCGGATTTGGTTGCCTCATGAATAACTTTTCTACAATTTGGCTGCATTATTTTTGTAAAGACCTTCGAGGAATATATCTGAGAAGAATTTACATAATTACTTATGCCTTTGCAAAAAGCCTTTTTCAGTTTGTAACATACTAACTATTTTCTCATCCTTCTTTTCGTCTATTCAGGTCGGGAGATGGAACAAAACGCACAGTCTGGAGATGACGCTTCCCGACAACATCACCTTGTTCGGAGGTCGGTCGAATATCGTCGATTACGTCACCGAACTGGCGAATAAAACGTTGCGTATCGTGACGATCGTCGAGAAACCGTTCGTGATGCCGATCAGAACTCCTGCTAACCCGCTAGACGTGCAGCCCGACGAAGTGGAAGGTTTATATCAATTAAACATATTTTAATATATTACTTAAGATTGCGTTCGTGTGATACGTGAAAGTTACAGCATTGTTTTTCTATTGAATATGTACATTAGAACGAAACTATGTACCAGATACTGTCGTCGTAAAGAATTGGGCATTGAAATTTGGTGTGGTAGTCAATCATTGTATGAACTGACGTAACGGCTATAAACGGTTATGAAAATGTTCGTGGTAGGGGGAATACGAAAGGCCAACGATCTGTAAAGCAGTTTCAAAGCATTGCTGCTAAACTATTGAATTAAGTCAAATTACAGATCGCCGATATAAATGAGAATCCCCGTTTCACAAAGCAATATTAGTAAACAATATCGCCTTCTATCACTACAAATAAAAAACAGCATTGCTGCCGCTGTTACTAATGAATCTGTTACGTTCTAAAATCGTCAGTACTATTTCTATTTTATTAGTCTGTTCTTAATAGTCACTTTATTCCTTGAGCCACACGATATCAGTTGTTTCGGATTGTTGAGATGCTTCAACTAGGATAACTACTCAAAATCATACAGTATTAGCAGCGATGACTAGATCCATTAATCTTCCGATGACATTTCCGAATCTCCCTTGGAAAGACGCTAGAATTGAATGAATTCAATTCGATTGCAGCCCTTGAAAAGCCGTGAAATCAAATTAATCAAGTCGTTTCAATAAATCTAAGTGAAATCCTTACCCCGGGAGATCATTGGTAGATAACACATCAAACGGCTTTTATTCGTTACTGATGTAAAAGCGAGTTTGGAAATATTTTAATCCTATATCACACAGTGAGGGCTCACGGGAGCCTTTTAATCTATGTCCATGTTGCCGATGTTGTTGTTTCAGGCTACGTGATCGATTTGTTGAAGAACATGTCTGGATCGATCGGGTTTAAATATCAGTTGTACCTGATTCCTGATGGACAATTCGGAGCTAAAGACGAAGTGACGAAACAGTGGAACGGTATGGTGAAAGAGTTAGTCGATCGGGTAAGTATTAGACATCCACCGATTAACGTTTCGGCCAGATTTTGAGCATATAGTTAGCCGGTTATATTGGTAAAGATAATAGTAGAATCCCACAATAAAAGAAGTAATGTCTAAAAAAAAGTTTATTGAAATAATAGAAATATTTCGGGTAGTAACAACCAAAAATGAAGACATTTTTAGACTGAAGAAGGGTGGTAGCAACCACCTGAAATATTTCTAATATTTTGATAAACTGTTTAGACATTTCTTCATTTATTGTGGGATTTCACTATTATCGTTTTATCACGGATGTTGTGAGCTAAAAATGATTTATTGGTAAAGATGCTTCATTCTAAAGAGTACAAATTTTTACTCTTTTTTTCTTCTTCAGAGAGCTGATTTAGCTGCAGCGTCGTTCACTATAAACAAAATTCGAGAAACAGATATCGATTTCACGAAACCTTACCTGGACCTGGGAACGCGTTTCATTATGAAGGTATGTGAAAACTCTGTAACGATTTTATTGACATCATCAGATCAATCAAGTCATTGGAGAATGCATTTAGATATATTAATATATGTAGAAAGGGATGGAGGCAGCCATCTTTTCTGCCTTTCTCCACACGTCCTCAGTTCTGGTGGTCTAATGGAGGAATTAATTGAAGGAAGCCATCCATTCAGGATATATCGTCAAAGAATTTATGGAAGCATTTATATTTTCTAGAGATTGGGGTTTCCTTTAGCTTAAACTTTTTATTCCAATAGCGACTAGTAAATTGAATCGGAGATAGAAATTGGGAATCGAAAAATAGCTACGTCTTTAGTAATGTGACTTTATAAAACTAGATTTGACTTCTTATCTGTTTCCAGAAAGTCGACCCTGATCCGATCAGCCCGTGGAGGTTCCTTCGACCGTTCAACACGGAAGTCTATCTGTGGATTTTGGGGACTGGTTTTTTTGTGGCGATCATGGTGTCACTGTTTAATAAACTCAGTCCGTACGATCACCACGGTGGTTTCGTATATAACGATCACTCTGAGATCAGGTTCGTCAGGAGGATGATTGTATTCGATGCATTGAAGAATTTAATACAGAATACTTTTACGTTCGTTGTTTTCAAATCATTGGACCTTTTTTTACATTTTCATCTTTATGTGCAACTTCTATTGTCTTTGATGCATTGAAGAACATTTGATATCGAACATTTGAAGTTTTCGTCATTTTCATCATGATTTTTGCGATACCATTTTTGCCCAATTCTCAAAACGATATCGTTGTATTTCATTGCAGAAGTCAGCGCGAGATAGTGAAGTATAAGAAAGAAAAGAGGCGAGCTTTGCGTGCGCTGAATTTTAGTAACGCTTTATGGTTTTCTGTTGGATCACTTTTACAGCAAGGCGGTGATGAAAATCCCAACTCACTTTCAGGTACATATATATTCAGGCTCCAAGTATCTGAAAATTGTTTCATATTTTCCAATCTAAGCTTTTGTAAAAGGATACCTTGTTTCTCCTAATTGGCCGGGTCACTTTTGTAAATTGCAATAAAATTTGTAGCCAGTTCATTTCTATAACTGCTGGGTCTTTTTTTAGCTTGATCATGAAATGAACAGGGTAGAGGGGTCTACTTTTAAACTCAGCAGAAAGGAGAAACAAGTTAGCAATTTCTTTAGCCTAATCGGATGTATTCTGTAATTTCAGCTCGGATCCCTACCATTCTCTGGTGGTTAGGAATCATGATATTCGTGGCGACTTACACGGCGAACTTGGCCGCGTTTCTGACCGCAAGTCGGCTGGACAATACTATCAACTCTGTCGAAGATCTTGGCTCGCAGACGATAGTTAAATACGGTAAAATTGCAATACATGTGAAATCCGTTGATTGATAAAGAAAATAAAATAAATACGATTCTGTAAAAATATGGCGGATCCTCATGTAGTATTTTCATTTGACAGGCACAGTTACAAACAGCGCACCGTTCGTTTACTTCAAAGATTCGAACATTACTTTATTCAAACAAATGAAAGAATTCATGATCAACAAGAAGACATTGGTGAAGTCATCGGATGTGGGAGTTGAGTTGGTACGTCATCTACCTCTGTACAGTAGCATACATCATCATTTGATACAAATCATCTTCACACAACTCATCCTGTCATGTGGCATGTGTTCTTGATTTCCTTGTCTTCTTTTATCTTTTTATATCAACCTTTATTTCACACAGAGTAAATAAACTCATGCTTGCTGAAGTCCAAAGGACATTATTAGCAATACATAGAAAGAATTATGTATGTTATGTAATTGATGAAATGTTGTTACTTAGATTACAAGAATCTACATTTGAATGATATAACAGATATTTATAGCAAGGAACTTTCTTGACTTCTTGGCTTGATTGTTATGAGCCATTACAAAGTGACCTGTCTATAGAAATTGATATGTCCTCTTTCAACTTTTCACATGAGGTTTTGAATCTGAATTGAGCAGATTGACAAGTTGTCGGCCATGGTACAGTACCGACATTTGGACATATTGACGTTTCTTATACCATGTGGGGTGTGCTTGTGTCAGAATTAAGTTGTAGGTGCTGGGATAGTTAAACTACAACGACAATCAATTACTGACGAAAGATCAACGTTGGTTATGCATCGTTATTACTGATTACTGTAGGATGCAAGTGGTCAAGGGAGAACATTTTATTTGGAAATTGAAAAGTAGCTCTGGATTATCTGGTATAGTTACAGGTACATTACTTTCTGTTTCAGACACGTACTAGCGATTACGCGTTCATCTGGGATTCGGCCGTTCTCGATTACGTCGTCGAACAGCAGCCGTGCAATCTGAAAAGTGTCGGTCGTCTGTTCGGTAAAATCGGATACGGATTTGGGCTGCAGAAAAACTCGCCGTACACGGAAATACTTTCCGGTCATATACTGCGTCTCAGAGAGATTGGCTTCATGGAAAAATTGCAACGTAAATGGTAAGTAAGATAAAATCCCACTATTTACAGATTAAAAGAATTTAAAAACCAGAATTTATTTATTAAATCTAAAATATTTAAAAGACACGACGTTTCGATCTCACCCTAGAGATCATCGTCAGGTGTGCAATGACGATGATCTCTAGGGTGAGATCGAAACGTCGTGTCTTTTAAATATTTTAGATTTAATAAATAAATTCTGGTTTTTGAATTCTTTTAATCTGTAAATAGTGGGATTTTATCTTATTATCCGTTCACCACGTTTGAGTGTGGTCATCGTTCTAAATGGTAAGTGTTGTGTGTAGTCAGAGGACACAGACATTGTTCCTACTCCAGGTAACCAGGCCTTGCAGCCAAGTGACTACGCCATATCAATTGTCATTAAATAAGCAATATGTGATAACACAAAAGATCCTCGAAGTTTGTATACGCTAACTGTTTTTTGAGGTATGGCAAATATTCGGCATAGTCTATGACGTTACGTGCAAAACTTTACAAAAACGTACAAGATATCATAGGTACTGTTTAGCCCATTGGTATCAAGAAGGCAAATACACTTGTTGCTATTATGTGCTACATTCTCTAGGTATGTGGAGCGTGGTGAATGTGCTAAACCGGAGGATTCGGCGACTATTACACAAGAGATCACAACAGCTGGAGGACAAATCGGTGTAGAACACATGCGTGGTGTATTCTGGATTATCTACGTCGGTTTAGGGATCAGTGTACTGGTACTGGTGGCCGAGTGGATTCTAGCATCTCTATTCAGTATCGACAAAGAGGACCCAGAGGTAAGTCCTGTCATCGGGAAATCTTTGTATCTTCGTGTTTTCATTAAGAATCGTATGAAATCTAAAAACTGAGCTCCAAAGTTATAGACAAATATATGTCGTTGGGTTATTGCCATCTTTGTGTTTCGATTAAGATTCATATCAACATCGACAACTGAACACGAGTTCTCGTCCAATAGTTGCAAAATATCACGCGTTGGGTCATTTCAATGTCCAAAAACCATTCCGACTTTACCATGATAATGTCTGTACTACTTAATGGCTTAAGTGCATCCGCTCATGTACTTCTGGTTCCAGAGATGCTGGAAAGCCAAGCATTTGCTTTGCTTACCAACCGTTCTTTTAGAGATTTTACTTTGGTTTTTCATCTAATAATGAGTATAAATAATCGGGGATGGTGATTCTGAACATGGAACTTCTAGGACATCCTTGTTTTTCTCAGTTGACCATATCACACCAAGGAACTTGATGTATATATTTCACTCATCTGTGTCTCTACATTCCTTGTTGTTCTCGGTATAGTTGAGCTAGACGAATTTTTTGGCAATTTCTTTTATACAATCTTTTTAGAAACCTCATTCGTTTTGCGAAGCGATCTCGAAACGTCTGAATCTGATGATCGCTGATATGAAAACGGACTGGTTACCGGCTTATTGTAGATCGTCGTGTTGTGGCGCGAAGGTCGACGCTGAAATACCCATCCGTTCTTCCGGTCTGGTCGTCGGTGACGTCAATCAGCGCCGGCCCAGTAACAGCTCGTTCCCGATGAGTTATTTCGCTAAACGAAAAGCGTCCTCAGGCGGCAGTGAGGTGCTTCGCGAGAAGGGATTTTCGAGTATCGGTAAGCACGATTCGACCGATACGTTTTTGTCGGTATTGAGTTCGGCTGATGTGATTGTCGGAACCGGAAAGGCGTCATACGGAGCCGGCGGTCGATCGTTGCAGACTATCGGTTCCGAATACTCGAACGGAAGTGTGTACACGATACCGCTAGAAACGCCAACGCCCTCTATTGACGACAAACTGAATCTTAAAATCACCGCCGGTCGAGTTGAGGAGTACAAAACAGACGACGATTCGGCGTCGAACGGGGTTGGTGTACCCCATCGCACAACCGCGCCCTCTAGTGTCGATAGCGATATGGACGTTTCACTTAACAGTACTATACATTTACCACCCGACGATGTGGTTGACATCTAACGCCTCCTGGTGTAGAAACTAGTGTCATATGATAGAATCGAAAGGCAATCTGTGAATTTTAAAAACAAATTGAACAAGCATAATCTGTATTTAATCGGGCAGGGCTGATTTTGGTCTTATTTAATGAACCTATGGTGGGAATATCAATAGCCACATAAATCCAAAGCTAAAATCCGCACCGAACTACATCAAGGGCCTTGGACTGCTCCATATCGAAAAATGAAAAATGCTCAAATATAATTATCTCGTAAAATGTCTAATGTATTTGATTATTTCTAATCTGTTTTTGTAGAGGTTAATATAGAAAAACGTGATTTGAATGTTCGTTGTCCGTTATAGAAAGTAAAATATTGAAAAAACACGTTTTAGCAATGTTACTACAATTATCTGATAAATCGATGGTGGTCATACTGTTGTGCGTTCGCTTTCAGCTCGATGATCGTTTCATACAGATCGGTTTATACGGTCATGAGGCTAAAAAGATTGATACCTTGTTTCTCAATTCTGCTTCAGCTTAAAAGTTGACCCGTCTCGCCGCCTATCTATCCCGTTACTTTAGAAAAAGTCATGATCAAGCTGATAATAACAGATCCGGTAGTCATAGAAATGAACTTAATACAAATTCTATTCCAGTTTACAAAAGTGACCCGACCGATTAGAAGAAACAAGGTATCATTTTATTTGGCCTAACGCCGCATTGGATCATTCTATTACACATAAAGCCCGGCCGCTATATACGTGACCGTCTATATGAAGGGTCAAGGTCACTTATATTTTGGTGCCTGTTAGTGGAATTCCCCGTCAAAATACGACAGAAGTGACGAAGTTTTAGCCTCTAAATCGCCGACCAACGTCGTTAAGCTTTTCATATCGGAATTGGTGGTATTGGGCACGTTCTGAAGGTTTCGGAGGACAGGATAATGTGGTAAATGAATGTGGTATGTCGCCAAAATGGTGCTGGAGTTTTCAGATCTGTGCTCAATGCGAAGTATGATGTCAAATACAGTGTTTGCTTGCTTTACTACTTTTTCTAATGGATTAAACATTGAACTTGGCCTATTTTGGATTGTCAGCACGAACCATAGCTGCGAAAAAGACAGATTACATTACATTGTTTATTTGTGAATGGATAAATATTGGATATAGCAAGGTCGTAGATGGACATGGATGCTGACTGAAAGTCATTAAACAATCATATATTTGTGACAGTGGTAAATGACTCCGTAGTTGTAAGTAACTCTTTCGTTTCACACTTTCATGACTATCATCTTTTGTTAATCTTTCCAAAATTCGACTGTTGAAGTTCGATTAAAACCTCGCCATGTTTACTGGAGTTAGGTAGACTGGCTTTTTTCAAACCATCAATGCATCAAATATCATTGAAATCCGTGAAATTCGATTTTAGTAGGGGAGCTGCCGGGTCCTCTCTTGCAAAGTTATAACAGTATTTGTTATCGCTTCAGTTTCAATTGCTGTATCTGTCAGAATTCTTCAACCATTAGACCTGTAGCTGTTGTCTTGAAAGTTTTATATCAATTTTTGTCCGATAGATTCTAAAAAGCGGGGTCGAAAAAATTCGTGTTGATTTTGTGAAATCAAGTTATACTTAATCTTTTTTCGATGTTTTATTCCAGGAAAAACTTTCAGGATTGAGCATTAATTCCTCAGAATTCATGCACTTTTCGATCGATGTAGGATCTCGATAGGTATGGATGGTGACGTCATGGTCTTTTGTCCAAATGCGGATATCTGTGAGTGTTTACCGATCACAATCGGGCGGACCGGATGGCTTAGTCGGTCGGCGACTAGCGTGTCACCGCTGTGGCCCAGGTTCGAGTCTCGGAGGAGGCGGGTCAGGATGTGGCAATTGATCTCCGGTAAGCGGGCGAGTCGAGAGTACTGTCCTCCCTGGAATGAGGTTGCTAATGCGTGAGTCCTACAAAATATCTGGCGTGGGGTAAATTATGTTTAATTCAGTCGTTTCTGGCTGAATTATTTATTTATCCCACAATGCCGGTCCAGGTTGCGGAGTAATTCCCCCAGGGACCTTCGACTTTTTTACAATATTAGTTTGTTATTTTAAGTTGATTGGTGAGGGTTTGGCCAAACTTTTTATTTTTCTTTATTCCTCAAAGAAATTGAAGAAAATCGCAGCATAAATTCCGTAGATCTTTATGAGTAGTTCGGTGATCAATCTTCAAGTTCATTTCTCAAGTGATGGAAAAAATTCAGTATTTTTTAAAATTCGCCGGATTCCAATCAGAGTAGATATGTACGCGGCGATGTCTGGTGAACGTGTGTATAAAATCGGCTAAAAACGACTATCCAATAGAGAATCACTCACTGGAGACTTGCCATACGCTCTACTACACAATAGTCCCGCGTGACTGCACAAACCCTCAAGCTAAATTCTAGATTCCTGAAGCAAAATTATTAAAAGAGTAAGATTGAGTTTATGATATAGTTCAAAAACAGACAAATTAGAGAGGAAATCTACTCTAAAGTTTGTTGGATAGCTTAGATAAAATTTCAGCATGAAACTTGAAGCTAAAATCGTCGCATTCGATATTTTATCTATAACGATATGTGTCCCTTGAATAGTGGAATTAAACTCGATGACCTGTGATCCCCATAGAAAATGTTTGGCACGAATTGAATGGTTCTCGAGGATTAGCGTCACGGACTTGGGCCTACCACAGAAATGCGCGATCGAGCCTTCTGATTGATCCATTTCGGTCGCCTCGATGATGCAACGTTGCTGATTGGTTGACGTAGGTATTAGAAGCGCGGTTCGAGCCGCCCGGTGCCAGTCCGAGAACTGATGTCCAGAGATGAAGGTCAACCAATAAGAGCTCTGCAACAAGGCGTGAAAAACGTGTGGCTTCAAGCGAACAACTTAGCGGCCGATGATGTTAGGACACCGAATAAGTACGCGATGATTGCAGCTGCTGGGACTGAGCAGATACCTGGCGGAACACAGACTGCTGATGCAACTGCTGCTGGTGCGATGTCGATTTCCAAATACAAGAGTATGGATAACTAAGAGAGATTGCTGATTTCATTTTGATCAGGTTAGGTATTTACAGCTTTTTCGCCTTGAACCAGTTAGAACCGAGTTTGACACGATGAAAACATTTCCAAAATTCTCCAATTTGTTCAGCTGGATTAAAGTTTAGACATTGCTGTTATAACGAAAACCAAACCAAACCCAAATTGACATTCAGTTTATTTTATCTTTTTTTGAATTTGACAGCAGCACCATCTTCAAACCTCGAGATGCAGACTCTACTCGGACTACAGCACCATCTTCAAACCTCGAGATGCAGACTCTACTCGGACTACAGCACCATCTTCAAACCTCGAGATGCAGACTCTACTCAAACTACAGCAACATCTTCAAACCTCCAGACGCAGACTCTACTCCGACTACAGCAACGTCATCAAACCTCCAGACGCAGACTCCGACTGCAGCACCATCTTCAAACCTCAAGGCGCAGACTCCGACTACAGCACCACCTTCAAACCTCGAGATGCAGACTCTACTGACTACAGCACCATCTTCAAACCTCAAGGCGCACTCCAACTCCAACTTCCTGTTCGTTTTGCCGCATGTTTATTATAAACAGCAACGTAAATAAATAAGCGTAAATTAAATTACTCGACTTTATTCAAACTCTTTGCCCCGGAAAGGACTCTCTCTTTTGTCTCGGGCCCTTTGCCCCGGAACTCTTCCGCTCACAATTTCGAAGGAAAGGACAACTTCACACTCGTTCAAAGGAAAGGATGAAGTCAAAAAGGAAGGACAACAACGCAAAGAAATACAAATTAACCGACTTTATTATTCCAATTTACAAATTCAAATTAAGAATTTCTTACAGCTTGTTTGCAAAAGTCAAATTCAACATTTTATTGAATCTACAACAACCAATAATAAAATTTTGGGATTTGAATCACCAACCTTTCAGCTAGCAGCCCAGCACCCTACCAACTACGCTATAGCGGCACACATACAACCTGCAGGGGAACTCATATTTATCCATTGCTTAAGCACATTTTATTTAAAAAAATGATGCCATCTACCGGGTGAGACAGGAACTTGTTCCTATCTCAACCCGGTAGATGGCAAGAACAGAAGTTGGAGTGAGGAGAGAGAGAGGAGAAGTGAGATGGTAAAAACAGAAGTAGTGCGGAGTGAGGTAACAGCAGAAATATTTTTAGCGATTTAAAAGAATATCAATCAAACTCTGCCAGTTCAATGCCTGGTTCTACGGTATCAGCGCACACAAGTAAATTCTCAACCGCGGACAAACTTAGCTTTCAGTATCCAAGTTCAATCTGCAGTTATCACTTTAGATATCGACGTTTTCGGTAACTAGAAATATTCTTTTTCAGAGTTGTTCCAATGTTTCATTCAATGAATTGAATGAATTCAATGAATGCTTGTGGTTTTTGCACACGAGTCTTGTTTGATGTTTGTGATCCGTGTGACGCTGATTCAGTGATTACACAATCAAATTTACAACGAACCTCCATCATATGATGTTTCTATAATTCACATTCTATTTTCGATATAATTAATTTTTGAATAGCCCAAAACCACAGCACAGTGAAATGCCAATGATCAGAAATTGGACGCTAATGTGTCAACAAATTGCGCCAAAACTGTGGATTGATAAAATTTGGATTATACAGTACAGTATTATCAAATAAGCTATGATGAAGGTCCGATGTTTACACACCACAATATAATAAGGACAAGGATATATTCACCTGACTGCTTGACCGAATCCGAAAGGCGCCAGAAATTTTCGAATGTTGGTAAATCCATTAGTTCATTGTTCAAACACTATTTAATCTGTTGACATCATCGCGCAACATATTAGACGGTGGTGAATCCTCGAGAGACAGATTTTGCTCGCTCTGGTGCATTCATTTGTTCACTGAATCATATTCCGTGAATATCATTTTAGAGCAATGTCTTTGAACGTAAATGCGTAAATGCGGTGCTGTCCAATGAATTTGGAATGTCAAAGATACCATCCTGCTTATCACCCACACGTATCAATCATGCCTTTACTGCGGCATCGCAACCTGGATAGTAAGGTATAGAATATAGCTAACACACTATGTAGAACGACAGTGAAAAAGGACAATACGGTTTTAAGGTCGTTACTTAACTCGATGTACAAGACGCCGGTACTCCATCACGCGTTGCAATCAACCGCCATCCCCATTTCTATCCCAGCAGGTATCTGAAAATATTTTGGAAGACGAAGAATAAAAGCAAAGGACGAACGGAATAAAAATAAATCACTTATCAAACTACACTAGTATCGCAATGTAATGGTCAGATCGACGAATTGATATAGGCGCTATATAACGATATGGTGAACGCAGAGAATTTGGGTTCGAGTCCCAATTATTCCAGCGGCAATATGGTTTCATGCAGTCTCGACGAATATGCAACTAAGACTCCCAATTAGCATAAATTATTGGTATAACCGACAATGTTATTGATGATTGCCGAAAATGTCATTACGAACCCTAATTAAAAATGACACTTTTCATACAGTCGTTTCTGAGCTGAAGCGGCAAAATTTACGTTCGATTTTTTACCCTTATAAATTCATTCAGAATAGTTTTAAATAACATCACATTACTGAATTGATCATATTCTAAAATTTCGCTACATTTGTCTGCGTTTAGCTATTGCCTAAACATTAATTTCAGCATAAAGCGCCTCTAGCGGATTTTCCATGAACTAAAATACGCTTCCTCGATGTTGTTAGTTGACAGAAATTCCGCAGGTGGCACTGATCGACTGATTCAACGCTTTCCTAATCAATAACGCGTTTAAATTGCAAACCTTGTGAAAAACTACTTCATATAACTTAACGAACTGTGACCCTATTGAAAATTAGACAAATTGATTCCAAATCTGTGAAAAAAATGAACGTAAAAATTTCAACCCAAAATATAGAACGAATGTTGAACATCTTCCATCAATTCTACTCAAATTCATTTTCTGAAATCGACGAATGATTTCAGTATTTCCCGAAACAGAAGAATTGCGTTGACTGTTCATTTGACTCTTTGAAAAACCTAACAAGATAATTACAAACCATTAAAATAAATGGTTGTTTGAAAATACCACTTCCCTACAAAGATTGGCGATCATTCTGAATAAATTGAATGAGTGAAACACATACATTTCTTATAGCTACTGATTTGGCAAACAAGCGAAAATATTGGTACCATTTTCTATCACAAGCAAAATAAAAAGAAGTGGAAAAAATCCTGACAATTATCCCTACTGATTATTAATTAGACTCTCCTCTCCTGCGTTCAGTAGTGTCGTAGTTCATACAGTCGCCTAAGACCTGGACCGGTTAAAAATTTACGTTCATTTTTGTACCCTTATAAATTCATTGTGAGCACTTCTAAATAGCATCACGTCACTTGATTAATTGCATTCTAACATGTCGCTACGTTTGCGCGCGTTAAGATGTTGCCTAAACTCGAATTTCAGTAAAAAGCGCCTCTAGTGTGTTTTCCGTGAACTAAAATTGCGCTTCGTCGGTGTAGTTAGTTCACCGAAATTCCGCTGGTGGCGCTGATCGACTGATTGAACGCTTTCCTTATAAATTGCGCGTTTAGAAACTTAGCGAAAACATTTTTTTACAATACATAGAACAAAGTGACGCTACTGAGCGTTAGTCAGTTTTATTCTAAATCGGTGAAAAAGTGAACGTAAAGTTTGATGCCTGCAAAATGGTAACGACTGTTGGACAGTCTTATCCAGAACGGAATTAGTTCGTAATAATTCCGTTAGAGGCGCCTAGAAACGGACCGAATATCAGTATTCCTTACAATCAGAAAATTCAGCCCAAAAAGCTTATGAGGATAAATGTAGTCGTTTTGAATGATTCTGATGTTTATACCTGACCTATTACCTATTCCATTCCTTATAATGACGTATTACGTATTACGTTTAATGAACTCTTACCTTTGTTTCAGCCAATTGTCCGCTGATGATCGAATCAATTTCTTGTCCTGCATTTTTCGTCATTGTCATAACATTTTCAAAGTTCGTTTCAAATTACTTTCCTGTTTTTCCCAGTATTCCTAGTTCACTCCTCGCGTGCTCCTATGTAACTTACAAACAGGACTTACGACGTCAACACAAATCAAATAATGAAAGAACCAACTAGTTCACTTTCAGGCGCTATTGTTTCCAAATTTTGGCGTCCTTGTATGTTTCAAAACTGTCGTTATTTTGTAGTTTAAACAAATCCTAAAATATCCCAAGTTCCAGTTAATATGGCGGTGGTATATACTGTTCTATATACGGGAGTCTCTCCTGGTTAGTTGGTGAGTTAACTCATGCGTTCGAACCCCGATTCGATCAACGATTCCTAATCCGGGTGACCTTGAGCAACGCTGAATTATTGACATCGCTTACGCTGCGTGGCCGTAGTCAAAAGATTGATAAGTCAAAAATACGATCCCTGAATGTTAACATGCTCCCATTAGCAAGGAGGCGTCCTCATTAAGTAAGGGGAATCATTTGAGTTTGTGCCCCAACCCCCCATTAGCTAGGAGGCGTCCTCGTGAGAATAATTTGATTGAGGTGAGTTCCCCAGCCGCCGATATCTTGGAAAATCCTCTTTTAACATCCTCGTTAATTACAATATTTGCTCCTAGGCTACTTATCAGAACTCAAGTTAACTTGGAGTTCAAGCCATTATATGCTTTTATATATAAGTATAAAGTACAAGAATTGTTCCTTTCCTATAGTTTCTATGTTTAAACATTGATGTGAATATGGGGCGGATATTATGTTTTAAACACATCTATTCTTTTATATAAAAAGAAATGTGGTAAATGAAATTTTATGCAGCGAAAAATAACACTCCTTTTATAGTTAAATATGTAGAAAATGCGAGATAAGATTATAGACGGGCGTCACGAATTTCAAAATTAGGAAATGTTCACGATATTTAATCACCTGTAGTAATTTGGATTCGATTCCCGTGTTTTTAGACAGACAGACAGAACAAATTTCAGAATTAGAAAATGTCCATAATATTTAACCATCTGTAGCTATCTAGATTCGAGTTACGCATTTTAGTGAAAAACCAACGCCATCAATTTCGATGAACAAACACGGTGTTGATTTCAGATCTGTTCGGACTTTTATATAAAAGTCTCATAACACTCCCAAAAACAAGCAGAGTAGTTGTAGCAGCAGCGGCAGCAGCAGGAATCGCGTATTGGTAATCTGTAAGTTTATGAGAATTATTGGCAGGCAAGAACTTGTCAAACAGAAATTTCAAATCAAGTATAGTCGATTGAATTTGGAACTAGACCAACGGTTCAATTGGCAGCCATTCCTCTGCATCGGCCCTGTAGCTTTTCGTTTCACTATTAGTCGTTTAATCCCGTTAAGATTTAACCCTCCAATCTACCTTTAAAGTTTTACAGTTTCCAGATGCCATGTTTTGGATACACGCTGTGTCCGGATTGTTGAATTTGTCCTCCGTATTTTTTTCAATAACGGGTTGATCTTCAATTCGATTCGAAACTTTTAACTGAATGTCTGATTTTCTATTTCAGTCGCCCAAAACGATTATTTCATTCAAACCTATATCGTCAACTATTTCAAAAAATGATAAGTAAGTGGATTTTTTGTATTCTCATTAAATGTGGGCATCAGTAATGAACTTCGTCTGGATAAACGGAAAAAAATCTTAAATATACATTTTAGTTTTCAGGCCGAATGATTATCTGAATATCACGTTTCTTATATATCTATATTTCAGGCAAAGTCGCTTTACCGATAAGCGTTGTATTGGCGTCCTTTTGGGCGATGGTTGTGGCAGTGGACGTGCAAAAACGAAAATATGCTTGTCCAGATAAGTCACATGATGGCTGGTGCTATTAAAGAAACTCCAACGGTTCTACAGTTAATTAATAGACCAACTGTAGAATCAGTTCCCGACCAAATGAAAGGCATAACATGATGATACATTGTTACTTGATTATGTGGTGTTGGTAAAAAAATAAATCAGCTGATTAATAATAATATTCTTGGTTGAATTTTGTCGGCGTTCGAAGCAAGTTAGTAAATGTGTGTTTAGTGATAGGGGGAAGAAAGACGGGAATGGCCAAGTTCGTTTTTCGTGAAATAAATGGCTCAACGGTTCCTGGTGAACCTGTATCAGTTGAATAAACGCATCCCCTACGAAATAAGTGATCGGTGAAATAACGAAATTTGTTTCGGTGGTAGCTGTTCATCAAACAGTGCTGTTTCATCTCGCCAGACTTTTTGATGATTATAAACTGTCTAAAAAGAATTCCGATGACGATAACGATGATAACGAAGATGATTCACAACATTCATCACGAGCAATTTAAATCATGTTTGAATAGAACACAAATTGTTTTGTAGAGAATTTCATTTTCTACTTCCAATCGAACAACCCGCCACCACCCAAAATGCATACCCCTTTATAATAAAAATTGCATCGCTTCTCGCGGCTGACAGCGACCATCATAAAGACAGACCCCAACACAGACGTAAGCTGTAAAAGGACTTTTACAGATTGATCTAAAAAAATGAAAATTGAGAGCATGAATTTTTAATTAAAAAGGTAATTAAGGCTAACCAAAATGACACCTTGTTTCTCCGTAGCGGCCGGGTGATTTTTGTAGAAAATATGATTAAATTTGTAAACAGTTAATTGCTATAGCTGTCGGGTCTGTTATGGTAAAATTGATCACAATTTAAAAAGAAGTGTAATGTAAATAGGCGGTCGGCCGGGTCAAATTTTGAGCTCAGCAGAAATAAGAGAAACAAGGTATCATTTTTTTTTAGCCTGAACGTGGTTAAAAACAAAACAGATGTCTTTAACAATATGGACGTCGTCCGAATGACCATCAACTAAATTGAATTTAATTCTAGAATTCTATTTCTCCTCTCATGCTTGTCATCTCTATTTCCGACGCGTGACGTATTTTACTTATTACGACCAAATGAAATATCAAATCTATACTTACTGATCATTTTCGTGGGAAACTAAAACAACAATTAAGCGAAAGGGTTTCAACAAAACGTTTTTCAAGCGCCTGAAAATTAAATACCGAAATCTGTTAAATATCACACTGTAAGATATTAGAGATTATCACTAGTCTATTGAACTGAGTTTCAATATACGTGAAATTTCTGAAACCAGACTAAAGCTGGTAAGCAACTGATAAAATATGCAGCTATTCTGGACTGATATTGTCTGGTATCGTCATACTAGAGATTCTACTGTCCCTTCAACTATCAGTTACTTACAGATTCAGCAACCACTGATGTTAGCTGTTAGTCTAGCTTTGAATGTGAGTTTATGAACGAAAAATATCGATGACCACACTGTTTGTTCGTTTGTTCAGGATGATGTCTCTCCGGGTAAAATAGTCAGTAACTCGAATCCGAAGTGATGCAGGTGGCAAAATATGAAACGTACTTATTACATAGACCTGACTGACGCGTTGCTTCATATTTTCATAATGCCAATATTTCATACCTTATATTTCTACAAAATAGAGATCAATCATCTTCAAGATAATTTTGTTGAAGATCAAGTCAAACGATGCGATCGAACTCACCAGTTCCTAAGCCAAATTGATCCACTTGTGGAAAGTTTTAATTCATGCTACTAGAAGAGCCCTAAACAATTCGTCAACTAAAACAAAACTTTCCAACTGACTTATAACCACCGATCTACACGAGTCTTTTCTGAACTTCCCTTTTTTACAACACAATTTCGCGTCGACCTGTTTTCAAGTCAGCGCATCTCAGAAGATTCTCGTTTAGCCATTTCTTTACTTTTTGGGGGGTACCACCCCTCCTGAATTCACCACTGGTGCGGATAATACTAGCACAATAGCTAGTTTACACTTTCCCAGTTTCTCTAAGTCGAGAACGCCCCCCTCCCCCAAACGCGTTCAAACAGTCATATCAACATTAATAGGTCGGGAAAACACTTGCATCAGAACGAGGAAACTAACGATGATAATGACGATGATTCACTTCGTTCATCACGAGGAGATGTTATAATCGACTACAAATTATTTCGTAAAGAAACTCATAGATTTTTATTTTTTCCCTCGACCAAAGAATAATTCAGTAATGAACTGAATAATACAGATATAGATTCATGCGATTTATTTTCCGATTTGGTAGCATTTACCGGTACTACTGTTCTGATAACTGAGACATACTCGCTTCTGGCGGGTTCCCGCGACCATCGCACGAATGGACACCAACACAGCCATAAGTTTTAGAACTACCTTCACACACTGATCTACTGAAAAATGAAATGAGAACATGCATTTTGTGAAAACAAATGCATTTATAACAAGTAACAACAGCTTCTTTTCTCTTGTATTTAGATTTCTGAAGGTGGATTATCAAAATCTACTTACTTATCATTTTCGTGGGTAACAATTACAGTCAAAATGATCTATTGAATGAAATGTTTCAAGCGCCTGAAAATGAAATACCGAAATCTCTATTTAATATCACACTGTTAGATATAAGAGATTATTACGAGTCTCTACGTGGAAATTTTGAAACCAAAAATTGTTGGGAACTATAAAAGAATATGCAGCTTTTCTAATCTGATATTGTAGGAATCATCATCATCAGCCTGGTGTCATCATACTAAAGATGCTACCGCCCCAGCCCGGCCGCCTGTTACTTACCTACGGGATTTGCCTGTGTTTTTTTGCACTGTAGTTCTACGCACGAAGCTGCTTTCACAATTTTCAACATTGACAGACAGAATGGTTTCACATTTCACCAGTTCGAGCACAATATATTGATTAAATTACTGAAATTCACACCGAACATTTGAATAGAAAAATAAAACAGTAGGTTTATGTCGGAGGTGTAAAATTTGTGAGTGAATATTCGATTTGAAGTAATTAAAGTATATAATTCAGCAACCGAACCCGAACACGAAGATTAAGCTGTTTGTACCTGGCTGGTGAGAGGGCATCAGAATCTATCACGTGATGACACCAGACAGACGATGATTCCTACAATATCAGTTTAGAATAGCTACATATATTATTAGTAAAGTTCTCTGCGAGTTCTAGTTTAGTGTCAGAATTTATACGGGGTTTAATTTGACTCTGGACCCAGTTCTACGGTTGGGTTCAAAATTCGACTCCCCGTTTCGCCTCTGAGCGAGTATAATTTAACGAAAACAAACTACGTTCATTATTAGTTGAACATACAACTGCATCATAAATTTTAGTATTATCAGATCAGTATTAAAATATTATTATATTTCACCAGTTCGAACACGCCTATTGATTCAAGTCGCTTAACATAAAAATAATTTGTACAATATTTTTTACATTTTCAACCAATATATTTTTAATTTTTCAACTAATATATGAATAAGTTAATAGTAAAGGGGGTTTTAAGGTATCTAATACGTATTTAATACGTATTAATTGAAATATATAAAAATGAATAAATTATATGTTTTCACTTAATAAAGATTATATCATAACTATTTCTATACTTAGATTAGTGATTTATATTTATAATTTTTATGAAAATTAATTCATATAAACATAAATTATGAATATTCAAAAATAGTTTTAATATAATTTATTCTTAGAATAATTATTGTAAAACTATTTATATATCTATGTACTAGACGTACTAGTAAGAAAGTAAGAATTCTTGGATTCTTTTATTCTTACTTTCTTTGATTCTTACTCGTACGTCTAGTACATAGATATATTAATTATTTTCTATAATATCTTTAAATTTTTTACATATATATTTGATTCAGTAATGATGAATATCATATTCTTTACACAGCACTAGAATATGATATCTATCTTTAGAATGATACTAGCTATTGTTTCTATTTGCTCACTGGATTAAATAATATTTTAAATAGATTCAAATAGTAAAAACAATTGAATTGAATAGATTACTATTATTTAGTTAAAGTTAAAGAAACTTATTTAAGTTTTTCTAGTTGAATTCTATTCAATTCTTATTAACACTAAATTTCTTTACATTCGACTAGAATTCAACTAGAAAAACTTAAATAAGTTAGTATCACTCTTGTATCACTCTAGTCTGCGTAAAGAATTATAATATCATATATCTTAATTTGAATCATATAATTTATCATGAAGTTCGTGAATATATTTATGATTCCTTAAACTCTTTTCACTTTTATATTTCTTATTACAAATTTCACAGCATTTAATATTATTAATTCTATCTGAAATATAATTAATGTTATCTTTTAATTCAGCGTGTCTAATTTTGCAATTATCATAAAATTCTAACAGCTGTTTCAAACTATAAACTGAAAATGAAACTAATCCTGTAAGCATTAAAATTGATTTAATATTCTGTTGATTTCTGTTAATAAGATGTAATATTTCTAATACCTTACCTTCACTCATTTTTATAGTTATAAATATATAAAATAAATTAGATTAAAAGATGCTGTCTTAATATTCTTTTAACTATCCATTTATTTTACATATTTTTTTATTCGAAATCTGTTAAAATATGAATTATTTCTCACACTTTACTCACACTTTTATAATTAATACATAATTGATTTTCATATTTATGATATTCATATTAATAATTTTCATATATATATATATATATATATATATATATATATATATATATATATATATATATATATATATATATATATGAATATTGTAAGAGTTTCATATCAAATGTTGAAGGGGAGAGTGAGCTCGACCCTTCGACCTTTGGTATGAAACAACTTATTCCCTATTACTTACATCTTGGAGTAATCATTTGACAATGATTACTCCGGGGGTATCATTTTTTTCTGGCATGTTTGAATTCGCTTTTTTATTGTCTTATAATGTTAAACCACATATATCTTTATTTCATTTTTCACAGTAGATCACTGCGTTAAAGTCGTTATACAGTTCACGGCTATGTTGGTGTCTGTCCGGGCGATGGTCGCGGGAGACCGGGAGAAGCGATGGTATTGCGCTCATTATACTGGTCGAATATGCAAAAAGTAAACGTGGATAAATCACAATTCAGTCTATTACTGAGGGATTCTTTGGTCGAGGTAGAAAATAAAAAATCTGTTCTCTACAAAACAAATTGTGTTCGATTTGAAAATATCCATGTGATGAACGTAGTGAATCATCGTCATTATCATCGTTAGTTTCTTCGTTGCAATTTAAATATTCCCCAACCAAATAATGCTGAGACACCTGTATGAACACGACATGGATGAGGGAAACTCAGGGACTGAGGGAAAACGTTGCTATACTTTCTGACCAAAAATGGAAACCAACAAATGTTCTCTCTGTCGTTGATTGCTATGTTTAACGAATGAAATAAATGATATAGCGTACATTCACAACGGTGGTGAACCTAAAATCTGAGAGCGGTGCTGCAATTGTGGAAAAAACTGAAAACCTGGCAAAAATAAAATAAAATTCAATGATTTGAACACAGATCGATATTAGATTCCGGTCTTACTCGACCAGGAAACATCCGTATTTTTCGTGGGTTTGATATTACCCTGGGACCAGTTTTACAGTTGTGGGTTTGATTTGATTCTGAATCCAGTTCCACAGTTGTGTAGGTTTAATTTGACTCTGAATCCAGTTCAACAGTTGTGTGGGTTTAATTTTAATCTGAACACAGTTCTACAGTTGTGTGGGTTTGATTTGATTCTGAATCCAGTTCCACAGTTGTGTAGGTTAATTTGACTCTGAATCCAGTTCAACAGTTGTGTGGGTTTAATTTTAATCTGAACACAGTTCTACAGTTGTGTGGGTTTGACTTTATTCTGAATCCAGTTCTACGGTTGTTCAATTTATGGAACTAGTTTAAGAGTTTTGTGGGTTTGATTTGACTCTGGGCCCAGTTCCACCGTTGTATGGGTTTAATTCGACCCTGGGCCCATGGTATCTAATATAGGGAATTCATCTAGAAAAATAAAATGTTTTATACATGTGCATGCATATTAATAAAACCAGCAAAATACTCGAAAGGATCGATATGCCTGATACGAATGTCCAGAAAGTTTTATCTATTGAACACGTTCCTTATTTGGCCACCTGTCGAGGTTTGGATTCGAAATACTGAAGATTTGCGCCCAAAATCATCATAACAAACGGATGAACAAACAAGCGTGTGGTCCTCTTCATCATCGAAGTTTTATATAATCATATTACGGATTCAGAAAAAGACTCACAGCTATAGCTGCAGTGGTAGAGGAACTTGCAAGTAAGTAACTGGCGGGTGTGAGGGGCGGCAAAGGCAATTACACCAGGAGGACGATGATTTCTACAATATCTAGAATGGCTGCATATTCTATTGCAGTCAGCCCGGATATACCGCCCACATCGGAGCAGAACGATTTTGGCGGTATAGAGTATGTCGGTATATCGGGGGTGTTTTACTATGTATTTGTAGACAGATGAGAAAACCTGGGGTTTGCGGTAAATGGGAGGGCGGTATATCGGGGGTTCACTGTAGTTCTCAACGAACTTCATTTTAGTGTTAGAATTTACACGAAGAAACTCATGACAAAAGTGATAATCTCTAATATCTAACTGTGATATCTCAGATATCTAACACTAAACCCGGTATTCTATTTTCAGGTGCTGAAAACGTTTTGTTACTTCGACTATCTTAGTTACCCACGAAAATGATGAGTAAGTAGGTTTTGACAATACATTTACTTGCAATAAATGACACCTCAATGCAATATGACACCAATATAATGTTTCTACGTTGGGTGGCTCCGGGTTTTTTCATTTGCTAATAATGTTTTCATCACCATTGTAATTTAGGCTAAAAAATACCTTGATACCTTGTTTCTCATTTCTACTGAGCTTAAAAGTTGACCCACCTATCTCCCCTACATTACTTATTTCAAAATCAGGATGAAGCAATGACATATTCAGCTGCTATATAAGAACTGATTAAAAATTTTATTTCAGTTCACAAAATGACCCCCGGCCGATTGGGAGAAACAAGGTATCATTTTTTAGCCTAATGAGATATACAAAAAAAGGTTTTCGAATTTTTACTGTTAGGCTGAATTTTGCTGAGTTTAAAAGTTGACCCAGCCAGCCACCCATCTACCCTGTACATTACTTTAAAAAAATCATGATCAAACCATAGCAGACCAGGCAGCTATAGAAATGAACTGATTACAAAATTCATTGTCATTTTCGAAATGACTCGGCCGATTAGGAGAAACAAAGTATCAGTGTGTTCCCCACTGTTATATATGATTAATATCTTGCAGTTTTTATTACTCTTTTTTATGTATTTTTCAGTAGATCAGTGTGTGAAGGTAGTTTTAAAGCTCACGGTTGTGTTGGTGTCTGTCTGTGTGATGGTCGCAGTTAACCGCGAGAAGCGATGTGACGGTTACGTCAATAGTGGATGCGTTGCGGATCCAAGTTAATAAATAACGTCTGCACAATTCAATGCATTTCCTGAATGATTCTTTGTAGCTGAGGTATAATATAAAACTATTTAACTGATACCTAAACAGTTTGAATTCATAAGCTCTGTATTTCCAAAAATCAGGCTGTTTTCAGATGTTTCCAAATTTTGGCGTCTTTGTATCCTTCAAAACTGTTGTTATTTTGTAGTTAAAACAAATCCTAAAATCTCCCAAGTTCCAGTAATAATATGGCGGTGGTATATACCGTTCTATATACGGGAGTCTTTCCTGGTTAGTTGGCGAGTTAACTCATGCGTTCGAACCCCGATTCGATCAACGACCACGTTGACCTTGAGCAACCCTGAATTATTGACATCGCTTACGCTGCGTGGCCGTAGTCAAAAGATTGATAAAAGTATAAAATAAGATCCCTGAATGTTAACATGCTCCCATTAGCTAGGAGGCGTCCTCATTAAGTAAGGGGAATCATTCGAATGTATTTTGAGCAACGTTTCGGCTAAAGACTATTAATTAGCCATCATCAAGCGTATACTATTAGTCTATAGCTGAACGTCGTCCACAAACATACATTTAAACCTTTTTCTCAAGAACTGCTGATTGCATCTTACACGGATATTACACGGATCTCCTCGACTTATATAGTGTATATGTTCTATTCGCTTTATGTCGTTCGGTTGGATCTTATATTCCCATATTGGATTGTTCATTCATCTTAACGATGAGATGGCCTTGTCAATGCAGCCCGCACACTGTAAGCGGAACCTGAACAAGCTCCATCGCTCAGCACTGACAACCACGAATGCAACAATGGACTCTGCATCTCTGATGCATCGGCATCCTGAGATCCATTTTCCTGTTAAAGTCTCGATTTTCAACACAACAGTTTTGCATTTTAGTTTTCAGGCCGAGTGATTATCTGAATATCACGTATCTTATATATCTATATTTCAGGCAAAGTTGCTTTACCGATAAGCGTTGTATTGGCGTCCTTTTGGGCGATGGTTGTGGCAGTGGACGTGCAAAAACGAAAATATGCTTGTCCAGATAAGTCACATGATGGCTGGTGCTATTAAAGAAACTCCAACGGTTCTACAGTTAATTAATAGACCAACTGTAGAATCAGTTCCCGACCAAATGAAAGGCATAACATGATGATACATTGTTACTTGATTATGTGGTGTTGGTAAAAAAATAAATCAGCTGAGGAAAAATAATTCTTGGTTGAATTTTGTCGGCGTTCGAAGCAAGTTAGTAAATGTGTGTTTAGTGATAGGGGGAAGAAAGACGGGAATGGCCAAGTTCGGTTTTTGCGTGAAGTAAATGGCTCAACGGTTCCTGGTGAACCTGTATCAGTTGAATAAACACATCCCCTACGAAATAAGTGATCGGTGAAATAACGAAATTTGTTTCGGTGGTAGCTGTTCATCAAACGGTGCTGTTTCATCTCGCCAGACTTTTTGATGATTATAAACTGTCTAAAAAGAATTCCGTGGTGCGGGTGCAGGCGAAGGTGCGGCATTTGTTTTATTTTTTATAAATAGGAGTTTAGTCGAAGTGAAGCGAAATATTTTCAGAACTAATGTTTAGAAATACGTTTTTCAAACTCTGTTTTGCAAAAATATATAGTGTCGATTTAGCCTCCAATTCAGTGAATTCAAGAAAATTACAATACCCTTGAATTCACCACTGGTGTATGTATGGCAACGATTACTCGAGTCGCCTCCTCATCTCGGCAATATTAAGCTGGGTGAATATCTTTCAATGGAAAAGAGGAAACTAACGATGATAATGAGGATGATTCACAACGTTCATCACGAACGGATATAGTTTAAATCATGTTTGAATAGAACACAAATTGTTTTGTAGAGAATTTCATTTTCTACTTCCAATCGAACAACCCGCCACCACCCAAAATGCATACCCCTTTATAATAAAAACATCGCTTCTCGCGGCTGACAGCGACCATCATAAAGACAGATCCCAACACAGACGTAAGCTGTAAAAGGACTTTTACAGATTGATCTAAAAAAAAACAAAAATTGAGAGGATGAATTTTACATAAAAAAGGGAATTAAGGTTAACCATAATGATGATACCTTGTTTCTCCGTAGCGGCCGGGTCATTTTTGTAAAAAATATGATTAAATTTGTAAACAGCTCATTGCTATAGCTGCCGGGTCTGTTATGGTAAAATTGATCACAATTTAAAAAGAAGTGTAATGTACAGGGTAGATAGGCGGCCGGCCGGGTCAAATTTAAGCTCAGCAGAAATGAGAGAAACAAGGTATCAATTTTTTGGCCTGAACGTGGTTAAAAACAAAACAGATGTCTTTAACAATATGGACGTCGTTCGAATGACCATCAACTAAATTGAATTCAATTTTAGAATTCTATTTCTCCTCTCGTGCTTGTCATCTCTATTTCCGATACGTGACGTATTTTACTTATTACGACTAAATGAAATATCAAATCTATACTTACTGATCATTTTCGTGGGAAACTAAGACAGTCGAAATTAAGTGAAAGGGTTTCAACAAAACGTTTTTCAAGCGCCTGAAAATTAAATACCGAAATCTGTTAAATATCACACTGTAAGATATTACAGATTATCACTAGTCTATTTAACTGAGTTTCAATATACGTGAAATTTCTAAAACCAAACTAAAGCTGGTAAGCAACTGATAAAATATGCAGCCATTCTAGACTGATATTGTCTGGTATCGTCATACCAGAGATTCTACTGTCCCTTTAACCATCAGTTACTTACAGATTCAGCAACCACTGATGTTAGCTGTTAGTCTAGCTTTGAATGTGAATTTATGAACGAAAAATATCGATGACCACACTGTTTGCTCGTTTGTTCAGGATGATGTCTCTCCGGGTAAAATAGTCAGTAACTCGAATCCGAAGTGATGCAGGTGGCAAAATATGAAACGTACTTATTACATAGACCTGACTGACGCGTTGCTTCATATTTTTATAATGCCAATATTTCATGATCCATACCTTATATTTCTACAAAATAGAGAACAATCATCTTCAAGATAATTTTGTTGAAGATCAAGTCAAACGATGCGATCGAACTCACCAGCTCCTAAACCAAATTGATCCACTTCAGGAAAGTTTTAATTCATGCTACTAGAAGAGCCCTAAACAATTCGTCTACTAAAACAAAACTTTCCAACTGACTTATAACCACCGATCTACACGAGTCTTTTCTGATCTTCCTTTTTTTACAACACTATTTCGCGTCGACCTGTTTTCAATTCATTGCATCTCAGAAGATTCTCGTTTAGCCTTTTTCATTACTTTTTGGGGGTACCACCCCTCCTCAATTCACCGCTGGTGCGGATAATACTAGCACAATAGCTAGTTTACACTTTCCCAGTTTCTATAAGTCGAGAACGCTTCCCTTTCCCCTCCCCCAAACGCGTTCAAACAGTCACATCAACATTAATAGGTCGGGAAAACACTTGCATTGAAATGAGGAAACTAACGATGATAATGACGATGATTCACTACGTTCATCACGAGGAGATGTTATAATCAATTACAAATTATTTCGCAGAGAAACTCATACATTTTTATTATCTTCCTCGACCAAAGAATCATCCAGTCATAAACCGAATAATATAGGTATAAATTGACGCGATTTATTTTGAGCATTTACTATAGTATTTCCCATTACTGAAACAAAGTCGCTTCTGGCGGCTTCCCGCGACCATCGCCCAGACGGACACCAACACAACCGTAAGTTTTAAAACTACCTTCACACACTGATCTACTGAAAAATTAAATGAGAACATGCATTTTGTTGGAAATGCATTCAAAACCTGTAACAATACACTTAATTTGTATGGTGGTGAACATTCAATGCCAAAACAAGTCCATCCGGAGCCACCCATTACATAAACATTATATTGGTTATGTGTTCGCAAATACATGTTAAGACTAAAACTCGCGTACTTTTCACTCAATGATTGATTTTGTATAAAATCATATGTGAATTTCTTGTTCAAACGAAATCTATTTTAACCCTCTTCGAATTCGGTCTTATGAATATCCATATATATCCATATTATATATTCGTGAGGAATTCACACGAGTTCAAAATACGTTTCCGTACATTGCTGAAGGTAAATGGAATATCAAAATCTACTTACCTATCATTTTCGTGGGTAACTAAGATTGTCGAAATAATAAAACGTTTTCAGCGCCTGAAAATAGAATACCGGGTTTAGTGTTAGATATCTGAGATATCACAGTTAGATATCAGAGATTATCACTATTGTCATGAGTTTCTTCGTGTAAATTCTGAAACCAAACTAAAACTTGTAGAATACTGATAAAATATGCAGCTTTTCTAATCTGATATTCATCATCATCTGCCTGGTGTCATCATACGATAGATATGCTACCGCCCCAGCCAACGCCTGTTACTTACCTACGGGATATGCCTGTGTTTTTGCACTGTAGCTCAAAATATATATACACGAAGCTGCATTCTCAATTTTCAGTATCATCAGACAAAATGGTTTTATATTTCACCAGTTCGAGCACTATATATTGATTAAATTACTGAAATTCACACCGAACATTTGAATAGAAAAATAAAACAGTAGGTTTATGTCGGAGGTGTGAAATTTGTGAGTGAATATTCGATTTGAAGTAATTCACGTATTATAAAATTCAGCACCCGAACCCGAAAAGGAAGATAAGGTCTTTGTAACGGGCTGGTGAGAGGGCATCAGAATCTATAATAATAATAATAATAATAATAATAATAATACACCAGACAGACGATGATTCCTACATCCTACATTCCTACAGCCTTTGAGCGAGTTTAATTTGACGAAAACAAATTCGTTCATTATTAGTTGAACATACTACCGCATCATCAATTTTAGTATTATCAGATCAATATTAAAATATTATTATATTTCACCAGTTCGAACACACCTATTGATTCAAGTCGCTTAAATATACATAAAATGCGTAAATTGAATAGAAAAAGTAAATATTGTGTTAATTTCTGGAGAATAGAATTCACAAGCGAATTTTCTATATAAAAGTATTTATATTGAATACAGCATCAGAACCTGAACGTGAAGACAAAACTGTAAGTAACTAGTGGGTGAGAGGGCGGTAGAATCTACAGTGTGACGATACCAGCCAGATGATGATTCCTAAAATATCATTTTAGAGTGGATGCATATTCTATTAGTTCTCTACAATACAATTCTTATCTTATTGTCAGACTTTCCACGTATAAACTCGTCACAATTTCCACGTATAAACTCGGCACAATTTCCACGTATAAACTCGTCACAATAGATTCGTGATGATCTTTTATCTTTAACAGTGTGATATTTAACAGATATTTCTGCATTTAATTTTCAGACGCTGAAAACGTTTTATCAAAATCATTCACTTATTTCGACGGATATAGTTACCGATGAAAATGATCAGTAAGTAGATTTTGATATTTTGATAGTAGAGCCGGCTTAAGTGGAATTAGGATTACTCGAATTTTGACGTATGTCACAAAGTTTTCACAGGTCCAAAATATTAAGAATTCCTTGAAAATGATTATGAGTGTAAAACCGAAAATTCGGGTTCTTAAATTTTTATAGTTTCGATATTTTAAAACCTTTTTCGATCTCGTGATTGTGGGATTTATTTTCACTCGTCTCTCGCGATTCACTGCGTAGTTTTGCCACGTTTTCACCGGTCCGTTCATTCCTTGCTATAAATTCAACAAAAAGCTACGTGTAAATCGCAGAAATAAGTAGAATTTTTTTTAACCTCGTTGCTTATTTTTCTGGTACAAATGGTTTAATCCACTTCAATTTTTATGAGATAAGTCGCATCAAAAAATTGTTACGAAAAATCTTCGAAACTATTCAAACGTGCATTTTAGAAGAAAGAAAAGAAGAGACCTGTGAAAACTTTGAAACGTACGCCAAAAACCTCTGGGCCCACTTAATTCGACTAAAGCGCACTTGACTGACTGTATTTATAAAACTGAATTCCATTCATTTATTAGTTGAAAATTATTTTTTTAAAGCTCGTTAATTCCAGATCATTGCAAAGTTTTGATATGATTATGAACCAAAATCGTTTGTTTAAGCATCACTTCAAATGAGCCACCACGGTTCCTAAGCGCGCCAAGCCTTATGAGAAGAAAGTTTTCTATAACGTTGAACAGTATATCTATGAACTTCATTCTATTCGCATTGCTTTAGTCGAACATTCTTCTTTTATACTCGTCAATGAACTCAAGAACCGAAACATTTTTTCTTACTTGTAAATTCCAGATCAGTTCGTTCGGGTCGTAATACAGATGACGGCTGTGTTTGTATCTGTTTGGGCGATTGCCGACGTGGAGGACGAGAAGCAAAAACGTGGTTGTCCGGCCGGTCCTTTATTCTGTCCAAAATAGAAAAAAAGAAATAGTCTGGAAATCTCTTCTGAGCGGTTGAGGTAGAAAATAAAAATGAAAAGAGTTTGAGAAAATAATTTGTGTTCAAGATCGGATAAAATAGACGGATAGCCTGTTCACTCTGGATGATCGCCAGTCATATCACTTGTAAGTTCCTTGTGTTCTCGCCGTAAAAGTAGAACTTTCCCGTATTCTGAGAAAAAAAACGGCTACAGGAAAGCAGAGTGTTGTTATCATGAAACAACCCGATTAGTTAACTAGCCCTGCCGTAAATATTCCGACTTTAAGCTAATACATGTTCATACGGATTCTAACTTACCACTGTCTAGCCTCGACGGAACAAGATACATACACTGCAACAACACATGACGTCACCAGATACTGACACGGTCAACACCGACCGGGAATCAACGACCAATTTATTCAATAGAATTCAATTCAGTAAAATTGAATTCACTGTCAGTATGGGGGATGGTCAGAGTCTATATCGCTGAGGTAATTCCTGTTCTAACACCGAACTAAACCCAGTTCAGCAGATGAGTGGTTTTGCTTTGACCTTAGATCCAGTTCCACAGAGCGTGAGTTCAATTGGACTCTGGGCCGAGTAATTTATGCACAAAATATTAAAGTACAAAAGTGCGTTTATGTCATCTGATGTGATATTGGTTTATCGATTACAGCTCGATTCGATCGGGTCTGATTCGACCATTAACCCAGTATCCACAATATACCCAGTTCCACGATTGTGGGTTCAAATTGACGGCCCGAACCCAGTTGCACAGTTGTGGGAGGGGTTTAATTCGACATAGACAAAGTACGTTCATTATACAAAATGTATTTGAATACACGAAACTGCGTCGTGAATTTTCAGTATCATAATTTTTCACAGTAGATCAGTGCGTTAAAGTCGTATTACAGTTCACGGCTATGTTGGTGTCTGTCTGGGCGATGGTCGCGGGAAACCGGGAGAAGCGATGGTATTGCACTCATTATACTGGTCGAATATGCAACAAGTAACTGTGGATAAATCACAATTACTCAGTTCATTGCTGAATAAATTCTTTGGTCGAGGTAGAAAATAAAAATCTATTCTCTACAAAACAAGTTGTGTTCCATTTAAACATCTCCTCGTGATGAACGTAGTGAATCATCGTCATTATCATCGTTAGTTTCCTCGTTTCAATTCAAATATTCCCCAACCAAATAATGCCGAGACACCTGTATGAACACGACGTGGATGAGGGAAACACACACATGAGGGAAAACGTTGCTATACTTTCTAACCAAAAATGGAAACGTACTAATTTTCGGTCGTCATTGATTGTGGTGGTAGGTTAACCGAATGAAATAGATGAAATACATTCACAGCAGTGATGAACCTAAGCTGTGAGCGGTGCCGAAATTGTGAAAGAAAAAACTAAAAACCTGGTAAGAATCCAATGAAATTCAATGATTTGAAAACAGATCGATATTAGATTCCAGTCTTTAGACCAGGAAACATCCATATTTTGTGTGGGTTTGATTTTACCCTGGGACCAGTTTTACAGTTGTGTGGGTTCAATTTGACTCTGAACCCAGTTCTACAGTTGTGTGGGTTCAATTTGTTTCTGAACCCATTTCCATGGGTTTAATTTTACTCTGAACCCAGTTCCACTTGTGTGGGTTTAATTTTACTATGGGACCAGTTCCACAATTGTGTGGGGTTATTTTGATTGTGGACCCAATTCCTCAGTTGTTCAATTTATCTCTGGAACTAGTTCAAGAGTTGTGTGAGTTTAATTTGACTCTGGACACAGTTCCACCGTTGTGTGGGTCTAATTCGATTCCGGACCCAGTTCCACCGTTATGTGGGTCTAATTCGACTCTGGACCCAGTTCCACAGTTGTATGGGTTTAATTCGACTCAGGGCCCATGGAATTCATCTAGAAAAATAAAATGTTTTATACATATTGTATGCATATCGATAAAACCAGCAAAATACTCGAAACGATCGATAAGCCTGACACGAATGTCCAGATAGTTTCATCTATTGAACACGTTCCTTATTTGGCCACCTGTCGAGGTTTGGATTCGAATTACTGACAATTTTTGAAAAATATCACCATGATGAACAAATGAACAAACAGTTGTGTGGTCTTCTTCATCATCGACGTTTTTTGTTCATAAATTCATATTCAGAAAAAGACTCACAGCTATAGCTGGCTGCAGTGGTAGAGGAAATTGCAAGTAAGTAACTGGCGGGTGTGAGGGGCGGCAAAGGTAATTACACCAGGAGGACGATGATTTCTACAATATCTAGAATGGCTGCATATTTCATTAGTTCTCAACAATTTCCATTTTAGTGTTAGAATTTACACGAAGAAACTCATGACAATAGTGATAATCTCTGATATCTAACTGTGATATCTCAGATATCTAACACTAAACCCGGTATTCTATTTTCAGAAGCTGAAAACGTTTTATTATTTCTACTATCTTAGTTACCGACGAAAATGATGAGTAAGTAGGTTTTGACAATTTATTTACCTGCAATAAGTGATACCTCAATATAATATCACACCAATATATTGTTTCTACAGTGAGTGGCCCCGGGTGAACTTGATTTTTTCACTGGCTAATAATGTTGTCAACACCATAGTAATTTAGGCTAAAAAAAATTGATACCTTGTTTCTCATTCCTGCTGAGCTTAAAAGTTGACCCACCTATCTACCCTACATTACATATTTCAAAATCACGATGTAGCAATAACATATTCAGCTGCTATCTAGATAAGAACTGATTACAGATTTTATTTCAGTTTCCAGCCAATTAGGAGAAACAAGTTATCATTTTTTAGCCTAATGAGATATACAAAAAAATTATTTCAATTATTTTGTTAGGTTAAAAAGACATTTTGTTTCTGAATGCTGCTGAGTTTAAAAGTTGACCCAGCCAACCACCCATCTACCCTGTACATTACTTTTTTTAAATCATGATCTTTTTAAAATTTAGATTTTTATAAAATCTAAATTTGCGCTAGAACCATATTTATTATTCTAAAAAGACCACTCTCTAAAATCAGCAATAGCAAAACTTCGAAAGTCATGTCGTAACCTTATAATTGAAAAAGGAAGGAGACTCGGCATCGCTCAACCAAATCGTATTTGCTCTCTGTGTAACGCTATCGGCGACGAATCCCATTTTCTTTTTTATTGTAAACTGCAGGATAACTTAAGAACTAAATATGATATTGTAAATCTAAACCTAGACACTTTTCTTTCGGCCTTTACTAATCCCAATAAACCAATCTTCTTAAATATCGCGAAATTTATATATTATAAGCTTGTAAATATCACTTAGATAATAGTGTATGTATATGTTAGACATTGTATTACTTCTCTCTCTCCTTTTATTATTTTTCTTTTATTGCACATCATTTCTTGTTATTTGTCTGTTTGTTGTTATTGTTGTTTTTCGTCATTCACAATCTTATACTTTGGATTTATGATGAATAAATTGAAATTTGAAATTTTGATCAAACCATAACAGACCAGGCAGCTAAGGAAATGAACTGATTACAAAATTCATTGCCATTTTCGAAATGACTCGGCCGATTAGGAGAAACAAAGTATCAGTGTGTTCCCCACTGTTATATATGATTAATATCTTGCAGTTTTTAATTCTTTGTTATATACTTTTCAGTAGATCAGTGTGTGAAGGTAGTTTTAAAGCTCACGGTTGTGTTGGTGTCTGTCTGTGTGATGGTCGCGGTTAACCGCGAGAAGCGATGTGACGGTCACGTCAATAGTGGGGACTGCGTTGACGATCCATGTTAATAAATAACGTCTGCACAATTCAGTTTATTTCCTGAATGATTCTGAATGTGGTTGAGGTATAAAATAAAAATACTAAACTGATACCTAAAAGGTTTGAATTCATAAGCTTGTTCTCTGTATTTCCAAATATGAGTCTGTTTTCTGATGATTGGGTGCCCGTTTAATAATGCACGATATGCCCTATTTTGGGTGTGCACCCTTCCCTGAATCAGACACTGGTTCCACTCTCACATCGCACAAATCTTAGAGCAGAAAAAGTCGGAACGAATCGATGAATTGAACATGCTCAATTTTCAGCCACCTGTTGCATTTCGGATTCGAATTACTGAAAATTTGTACCGAAAAATCATCATCTTGAACAGGTGAGCAATCAGTTGTGTGGTCTTCTTCCGACGTTATTCATTCACCCATATCCAAACTAAGCCTCACAGCTAGCAGCAGTTGCAGAGGAAACTTCGGGCTGGTGTAGGAGGGGGGGTAGATTGGATTTTAGTTTCAGTTTTTAATAATTGAATTCCATTTAAATAATCGCCACCGCAGACACCAGTTCAGATCAACATCAACAAACAATCAACGACGAAATTTATTCAATAAATTAAGTAGTGATGGTTTAATAATTCAACTCTGGACCCAGTATGAGGTAAGCCTTATCTGATGATATAGGTCATGCATCTAGAAAAATAAAATCTTATTTATATGTGTATGTATGCGTATCGATAAAACCAGCAAAATATTCGAAACGATCGATAAACCTGATATGAATGCCCAGACAGTTTTATCTATTGAACACGTTTCTTATTTAGCCACCTGTCGAAGTTTGGATTCGAATTACTGAAAATTTGTGCGAAAATATCATCATGATGAACCAAACTGAAAAATAAAAACACACAGTGTGGTCCTCTTCATTATCGATGTTTTCATTCATAGCTTCATATTCAAACTAAGACTCACAGCTATAGCTGCAGTGGTAGAGAAAATTGCAAGTAAGTAACAGGCGGGTGACGGGCAATAAAGGTGATGACGATGCAGGCAGACGATGATTCCTACAATATCAATTTAGAATGGCTGCGTATTTCATCAGTTCTCTGCGTTTTAGTTTTATTTCAGAATTTCCACGTATAAACTCAGTACGATAGACTCGTGATAATCTCTATAACAGTGTGATATTTAACAGAGATTTCGGTATTTCATTTTCAGGCGCTGAAAAAAAGATTTATCCTTTCACTTATTCCGACTGTTATTGTTACCCACGAAAATGATGAGTAAGTAGATTTTGACAATTACGTGATACCTCGGTAAGAAGAGGTGACATCAGAGAAAATTTCAAAATGAAATGCATTCTTACTGATATCCATTCGGACGAGTTTTGATATTCGTGACTAGGTCACAGTTTGCATATGTGAATATTCTTCAGACCGAGTTCGTAGAGGTTTAAATTCTGTTGTGTTTAAACCAGAAATTTACGCAGGCTTTAGGATTCTTAATATCTTAACATAACCGATAAATCGTGGGTGGCTCCGGGTGAACTTGGTTTTTTCATTGGCTAATAATATTTTACCGCCGTGCAAAGTAATTAAGGCTAAAAATGTATCCCTCCTTTCTGCTGAGGTAAAAAGTTAACCCGGCCACCCACCTATCTATATCTACCCTGTACATTACTTGAAAAGTCATGATCAAGTTAACCATCACAGACCCGGAAGTTATAGAAATGAACCGATTACGAAATTCATTGCGATTTTCAAAATGACTCGGCCGATTAGGAGACACAAAGACAGTATGATTTTTAACAGTTCCGCACTGTTATATATGATTAATATCTTGCAGTTTTTAATTCTTTGTTATATATTTTTCAGTAGATCAGTGTGTGAAGGTAGTTTTAAAGCTCACGGTTGTGTTGGTGTCTGTCTGTGTGATGGTCGCGGTTAACCGAGAGAAGCGATGTAACGGTTACGTCAATAGTGGGGACTGCGTCAAGAAATAACATCCGCACAATTCAGTTTATTTCATGAATGATTCGTTGTGGATGAGGTTAATAAAAAAATATTAAACTGATATCTAAAAGGTCGTTTGGATTTTAGTTTAAGTTTTTAATAATTAAATTCCATTTAAATAATCGCCACCGCAGACACCAGTTTATATCAACATCAACAAACAACCAACGACCAAATTTATTCAATAAACTTTGTCATATATTTGAATGGACATAATTTGTGATAATCAAACAGAAAAAAAAACATCATTTTCACAAAGTATCGTTTTCATTTTTAAAGCAGTTTTCGAGGTTCAGATATTGTGCGCCCGTTTAATCATTTCATAATCTGTGTATTTAACTTCAACGAGCCACGTCAGAAAATAATAATAATAATAATAATAATAATAATAATAATAATAATAACAATAATAATAATAATAACATATTACACAGTATAAATATAGGTTTAATATATTATCGATTTTTTTAAATAATATACCTATCATATCGTACATCGATATCGGCGCAAAATCATCGTCCATTGTTTCAATATCGTAATTCGTGTCGCAGGCCCCAACTCCCAATCGAGAATCGAAAGCAATGATTTCTACGGCAATTTGCGTATTCTAAGTGCGACGTTCACAGCCGAAACTTGCTGCAAGTTTAACGGACAAGTCTAGTCTCAAGTTTGCGACTATTTCTTTTTTTGGCGCTAGTTTTTACGTTTTTTTTTTTTTGCTAGGCAATTCATTTGGCTCAAACCCGACCATCTTTATATCTTGATTTCGGATGTTACGACAGTAGACCACCACCATCTTGGAAATTGAAGCATCAACAGACACGAATCCCGCCTGAGTTCTGCCCAGTTCCACCAGAGGGCGTAGTGGGTCCTTCCCCGGAAAATTCAGAAATTTTACAGCCACCGTGAGCGTGTGAGAATGTCAAATTTAATCGTCCACCCTTCTTTCATCGACGAGTACCGGCTGAAACCAGTAACGGTTGAAGGCTGGATCCGCAACTGTATGTTAGGCTAAAAAGAATTGATACCTTGATTCTGCTGAACTTAAAAAGTTTACCCGGCCGGCCGCCTATCTACCCTGTACAAAATTATTTCTAAACGGACAATAACATGCCCGGCAGTATAAATGAAACGATTACGCATTTTATTGCAGTTGACAAAAGTGACCCCCACCCGTTTAGGAGAAACGAGGTATCATTTTATTCTAGCCTTAAGATCAGTTTTTATTATCATCACAAGATAAAGACAACGACGAATTGACGTCGTGTCGATTCAACTCTTGTAGCGACGCCGTCGACTCGACCCAGTTCTCGATTCTTTCAGCGTCCAGCGTCTTCAATCGACGCAATAACGGTTCGTTTTCGCCAGCGGCGGCCGCGTCTATAGCGGCCGCTGCTGTAGCTGCGATCTCAATAGGCGTGGTCGTACCCGAGCCGGGACTAGTCATACCGAGCGTACGTGACGAATGCGTCGATAGCGCGTCGATACCGGAATGTTGCGACACCAGTTCCAACGACGTGTTGTGTATCGAGTCGAAATGAGGCAGCGCCGGCGACGACGACGAGAACGCGTCCAGATTCGAGTCGAACCGCGTCACGAAACCGTCCGCGTCGCCGTGCGGAGATCGTAGAGACGGCGGTGACGTCGCGCCCAGGGACAGCGACGCCGCTCCGGGTGTCAGCGGTACAAGCGGCGCGTTCATCTCTAAATCTTCGGTATCAGCTTCGTTGCCTTCGTCGATTTCGCAAATCGATTCCGTGATGGACATTTTACCGAGGCTGCTGTTACGAGAATGACACATCTGTTGCTGGGCGCGACGAACGTCTTTATCGATAGGCCGAGTGACGTCGATCGGGCCGTACTCGGAGATCGGTTCCGATAGGATGCTGCTGGTGAACGAAACGGCGCTACACGCAGACGGCGTCCTCGAGTGGCCCATATGGGCGTATAGATGATGATGCGAGCCGGTACCGGCGCCCGATGAAGCCCCGCCTGTGCCGCCGATCATTTGGTTTTTGTTTTCGTTGATCTCTTGCTCGATGGCGATCACCATTTCTGTATAGGAGGTGCGAGCTTTCTCAGTCAGTTCCATCAATTTGTGAAACGTCTCCTGAAAATCAACATTTTCTTTTTTAAACTTTCACAAATAACTGTCTGTCATTCATTTGAATGCCACAAGAGGCTTGTAGTGAAAATCTATGAAATGATCTTTTGAAATCATGCGGGAAAAATCAGAAAATCCGAAGTGGGTTTGGTTTTGTGACGTCACTTCTCAATCCGATAATCTTGAATGTGATAAAAGGAAGGGAAACAAAAAGAATTAGGAAGGAAATGTCAATGCCATCAACGGAAATTCTAAGTTGACAAGAAGATTCATAGAGGAGCTGTGTTAGGTAACCTGGTGTAGAATAAATACAACGAGATGAATAGTACTTTATAAGTTCATTTGTTTATATGAAGTACAAGCTTTTGCTACAGATAACGTAAGTCCTTTTTTATTTAGGCCTACTACCGTGCTCGGAATAGGTCGATTATCAGCCCAAAAATGAAACAGGCCCTTCCTAGCGAATCATTCAGTATTTCCATCGTCGTAACTGTATTAGCCTATGGGTCGGTGAATTCCTTGATGCGCTATGAATTCAAAAAATCTCGAATCCAGGCCAGGGGTAAAATCTAAAATTCTGACTAAGCATTCCCCTTAAAATTCCTATCATCCCCCCTTGAATTATATAAATTAAAAATCATTAATTGACTAAAAAATGGTGAAGCCTTACATACATTAATAAAGAAAAGCATGTATTTCAAACAAACAAGTTTACCTATCAAGTACTTTCTGCCTCGTTGCTTACTTTGACAATCAAGAATCAGAATCAAGGGAAAACTATCATACAAAATGTTTATGAGTTTCGTTCCTTCAGTCTTACCTCGGTGCCTTCGTAGTTGAATATCCCGGCGACGCTGACCGGCACGAGTTTACCGCAAGCTCGACCGAGAGCGCGACGACCCAACGCGAAAACAAACGGCACATTCTGCTCCTGACACATGTTTATTATGTTGTTCAGAGCTTCGTCTAAACCTCCTGAAAAACAGAGAACAAATTTGAATGAATCTTACGTAAGTGTTCTTACGAAGATCGTTTGATTGAATTCATCTACTACTATAAAACCTCCCTAAATGAATGACATTCGTCCCAAAATCTGAAAAACATTGAAAGTACCTCCCTAGCAGGGTGGCCACTTTTTCCCCTGACTATTCCCTGGACATGCAGGTTGTTTACTCTGACTTGATCTGCTAAGAATCCAAACCCAGTCAAATATCTAAGACATAGACAGAACTATTTGATTTTAGCGCAACCTGAGAAGAAATTTTCCCAACTTTACCCTGATTTCCAGGTTGGTGGCCACCCGCCCTAGGTGTCGCCCATGTCACCTCCTCATGACCTGAACCTCCCTACAGTGAACATCTCCAAAAGTGGAGACTGCTCGGTTTAACAGAGAGGTTTTACTATATTTTTCTAACCTTTAGATTGAATTCGTTCCAGATTTGGGGATATGATCACCGCTTTAATGCGTCTGAGTTTCAGGTGTTTCGTCACCTCGCGAAGTCCGAGTACGATACGTCGTTTTTGTTTAGCCTGCAACAACAAATGAGGTGTTAAAAATATTTCTCAAACAGTTTTACACGTTAAGAATATACCTTATTTCAGTCATTTCAGGAATGTAAGGACCCAGTTCCACAGTTAGGAAAAAACTTGACTCAATATTGGGTTTTAACACAGTAAGCCTCAGGACTGGCAAAATTTGTCTGCGTAAGAGTTTGGAAAAATTGGGATAGGGAATAAGAATGATCTTTTCATTCTTGTCTGAAGTTAGTCAAAAGTGCGAATTGGGCATGTCCGAAAGGAAGGGGAGGCTTTTTTGAAAATGAACTAATCTTAATCTTAACTGAAGAGATGGATGTGTAAATCAGAAAACTGTGGAACTAGGTCCAGATCTGCAGTTGTAGACTTTGCAACTACCTTTATCGGATCTTTGTGATACAAACGATCTTGGAATCTAACGAGATCTTGAAGGAATTGAACACAACCGCTGTCGATATCTTTATCCAATACTTGATTGCAGTATCTGTGAAAATTGCGAGAAAAAAGAATTATAGAAATTTTGGAAAAAAGTTACGAAGTATGCAAGAAAATCAGGGCAGAGGGACAATTCTGTAATTAAAAAATATTAAATCAGTATTTCTCAAAACAGTTGATTAATTGAAAATCAGGGAAATGTAGAGCAGGTGTCAGATTGATGAACTCTGGTGGAATTTTCACATCCTAACAAATAGCATAAATTTCACAACAAAATACCAGGATTTTTCAATAATTTTTCCAGATTTACAAAATAACATAAGCAGTTTATGATCACAATCTGAATTCAGATGAAATTAAAGGCATAAAAAGGGATCAAAATATTTTGAAGCACTTTTCTTGAATTTTTCACACATTTTCACTATTTTCCAATTTTTCACAATATTTCAAAGCTTTAAAAAAAGATTTTCAACCAGGCATCAATTTTTACATCAATCTGACCTCTGTAAACCAGCTTTGGAATAGACAAAATAGCGGACTTACTCTCTGAAACGGCGACTGTGTATTTTCATCGCTGCCGACGACGACATGTCGACCATTCCGAGACTAGCGATCGGACTATTGACGCCGGAACTCAACGGACTACTACCCGGCGACAATGGACTCATGCTGATCGGTGAATTCTGACTGATCGGGGAAAGATCGTTGCTCTGCGACGCTTTCGAACTCACAGCTGTAATTAACAATAGAAGAATACGAATTCAAGCCGGTTCAAAGCGAGTTTTTGATCTTTCCCATTAGAAATTTCTGAATGTTGATATTTGTACATAGTGAATCTGCAGCAAGCGAATGGAGAAATTTTTAGGTTTAGATTGTAACAATTCATTCATTTTTCATGAATCACCTGATCAACTGCAATAGCATATGCAAATTCCCCAAGTTTTCGCAGACTTTTTGACAAAATTTTTCAAAATCCCAGGTTTTCCCCCATTTTTCCAGATTTATTGGATCCAATAAGTTTCCTATTAACAGTGGCCACCCACACCTGTAGGCTTATCCCAGGACACATTTATTAATCGATATTTGATTATCTTACCGTCCTGATCCTGTGATAAGTCAATATCAGCTCCCGTCAGACCGGTAAATGCTGTATTTACTGTCGACGTCGTGTCCGCCGGGTCTTCCAACAATCGTAGTCGTTTCTTACGTTCGCGTTCTTTCAGAATCACTTTTTTCAACGTGCTCGGTTTTTTATGTTTCGGCAATTCGCGTTCTTTACCTCGTTTTGCCGGTGCCGTTGAGTCGAGAATGTTGTGATGTCCTTTATCGCCGTGAGTCTAGAAAAAAATGAACAATGAATGTGAAATTTTCAGATTCCAGCGCCGAGATTGGTGTAGGCCTATAGTGGAATTTTCACATTTTTTCATGTCCTTGCTGTATAAGATCTCAATTTTGTAAACGACCATGATTTTTCTGATAAGAATTTTTTCTATACTGATATTTCTTAAATAGACTATTGTGAATAACAGGGAAAGTGTACACTTAGGCCTCTTACAACGGCTAAACAGTGCAAGAAATCTGATTTTTTTCTCATACCTGACTACGGTGTTCGCCGTAAAGCTTCTGAGGCGTTTCCACTTTATGCTTCTGCTTTTCGTGCTGCTTCTGGGAAGAAAATTGAAACATTTCAGGGATGTAGGGAGCATATTCACCTCTACTGACATTTCAATAATGAAAGAAGGCCTCAGACTTCAAGTAAATGAAAATAGGTCCAGAAAGAATTGGGTCAATTAATATCAATGAGACCAAAGGCAGGTAACAGTCTGTAGCATATCAAAAAGTATGGTCCTTAAATTTGTAACATTAGCAGAAGAACCAACATATAAGTTGGGGAAAATCGGCTTAGATTGGTTTTAAACTGCTTGATTGATTAGACCAAGTTAAGCTTTGGCTGTGCAACTAGCTCCTGCCCGGTTTCACGAACAGGGGTTCACTTATTTCCTTAAGTTTATGAAAGCAGAAATTGAAACAAACCTCCAGAGCGCTGATCATATCTGCGATATTTAAAGAGAGTGGTTGTTTAGATTTTTTACCACCACTGGTGCTGGCGCCGCCTGCTCCACCGCTCTGTGGTGATGGTTTCTGTTGATTGGATGTTGATGTCTGCTGTTGTTTCATACTCATCTCTTTCAGCACTTGTTGCTCGATTGAGATCTCGAGAAGTTCTTTATCTGCCGCTTCATTCGCGATCTCTCGACGTTTACGCATTTTTCGTACGGCCTTGCTTTCCTTCGTTGTCATCGCCGCTGGTTGCACTAGAGAACAGAACGTGAAAAGAGAATGAAATTTGTAGTTTTCGACTTGGGGTATCTCCAGTTACATTCAAGGATGACATTTAAGAGCAGTCTCAGATCCCTTATGTTCAAAATATCAAAACTAAAAACTTAAAGAGCAGGGCCTGCAGTTGCTTCGGTTATAGGTAAAACAGTGGATTGTTGACCATTAAAAGTTCATTGTTGCATTGGTATTCATCTGCCAGTTATCTTTAACCAACTTTTGAGCAACTGCCCCAGCTGGCCTTTATTTCCAGTCTAAACCTTTGAAATATAATGTCGGAATGTCGGATCAGCAGGTACCCTTAAAGATTTTTACCTGCTGTTCGATCGGTTTCGGAACCGGGTTGACTTCCGCTTAAACTCCTCGCTCGATTGGCCAACGTCGGCGCTACTGGTGTCGCTGGGGACGACCGCTGAAAGCAAACAACAATAACATCATATAAGCATTCATGAAAGGTTCATTAAAACCCCTTGAACACCCTAGAGAAGGATTTATCACGTGGCATAAAGATATCAATGTTACCGTGTGTTTCAACATGTCGCTGTAACTGAAGTGCGTGTGACCTCCACCATTCTGTGCTGCGGTGGCGCCACCATGACCAGCAGAAGGCGTCTCGTTTGATGCCAATAAATCCGGGAATTCGCCTTCGTCTTCGAAATGTAACGTGGGCGCGACGACCGTATTCAAACCCCATCGATCGACTGCCGGATCCGCAGCGACCTTCAAACCATCCTCTCCCGCATCCGTTTTAGTATCGGCCTCGCTATCATCCCCTTTCTTTTTCCGTCGCCCGCGGCGCCGCCGACGTTTTTTCGTAACGCCGCTATTCGGATCACCTCCAGGTGGCGCTACCTCGTCGCACGCTCCAGTGTCTGTATTATTACCCGAAATGACGCCATCTGGTGGAATGTTTGTCATATCATGAACGGCTGGTTTCGGCGGAGGCTTCGCGACGAGTTGCGCATACGTCAGCGGAGTCGGAGCAACTGGTGGCTCCGAAGAAACCCGCCGTGCAGCGACGCTCGGAGGGGTTACTCCGGTCGTAATCTCAAAACTCGTCTCGCTCTCTCCGACTGACATCGAAAATATCGCGCTTTCGTACGACGACCGTACGCTGACTGGCGCGTCGCGAGTCGAGTCTAAAACGTCTAATGGAACGGCGTGAGTTCCGTTCGATATCTGATTGCGTCGATGTAACGGACTGCTGTAACCGCTGTCCGAATCGACCTCTTCCTCCTCCGTCGACGTCTCACCTTTCGAGCGTCGGTATTTCGTAGCGCTTGTTGTTATTTTATCGTCGCGCGACGACCCACGATTCGGATAATCGGCTAACGTCAAATTGGCAATCTCATCCGGAAAATCTGTAAACAATGAATCAATATTCCTTGTTTTAATGAAGTTTGCGAATACATCAATAGATCTCTATTTTTAGAAGCGAATGAATACCTGAACAAAAGGAAAATTTTTCTTTCTCAAAGTCATGATTTTAGCTGAACCGAGGGAATTGTATCTACAGTTACTAGAGTTGTCAAAACTCAGGGGTCTATTTTGAAGTTCATAATTGGTCATAGCTCTTAAGATTGGTCTTGTTTAGTGGGCAAAGATCAAATTTGATGGTATTAAACTGGGCTTAATCAAATTTATGCAATGACTATCAGTGCTACTACTGGGCCCTGTGTTTTAGATGATTGGATTTGATTCAATATCTGTGCTCCTTGAGTCTGCTAGTGGCTCCCCCTACTAACCTGTTTGAATGGCTATATCGACGTAAATCAGCGTGCGACCACGAGGGCGCGCCACCTGCTGGTCTCCGTGTACAGCAGTGATCGGTTCGTTTTGTATACCAATGCTCGTTTTACCAGCCCTGTTACCAACTCCGCCGTTGCTGAGCTGGACGTTCCTCGATTGGCAACTTTTACGCTAAAAAAAAAATAAAACAGAATACACAGGTCACCTTAACTGTATCCATGAAGGAATCGTGAATCGAAAATCAATCTTTCTCCTAATAATTGGTCCGGCTGGTTTCATAGGTCCGGGTATCAAAGCTATTCTAAGGGATAAATCTTCAACCCGCGTGACAACCACCATGAGAAACCGTAGTAATTAACTTTAACTAACAAATTTCAATAGGCTACTTTCCACCCATTAACAAATCACCTCAGTTTTCCCTGATTACACAAAATTCCTGGAGTGAATCATAGTAATTTCTAGGTTTAAATTGTTACAAAATGCTCCCAGGAATTATTTTCCCCCACTAAGCTCAGTCCGAATATGAATGAACTTACGTTAATCCCGCGTTGTGAGGTACCACCGCGAGAGGAGCGTGCACCACCCGAGCGACTACGACCGTCCGAACTGCTGCTGTTTTTACGTTCACGTCCGCCCGCGATGTATCCACCCGGGAACGCTGCCGCGTAAATCTCAGCCGGGGTCGCCGCATATGCGACCCATTGTGCGGCCGCCCCTGTCGGACTCAAAGCCGGAATACCGTCGACTGGAATCGGCGCAAGAGCCGCGTTTACCGGGAATGATGCCGAACTGACAATATGTGGAGAAGGGGTACCTGAAAAACAAAAGTAAGGGTCGTCATTAGTAACTAATCACTGATTTTACAGAACCATGGAAGTTATAGAGAATGAGAAGGTCGACATTGGTAATTTTACTGAATCATTGAAGTTATTGAGAATGAGAAGGTCGCCATTAGTACCTAATCATAATATTACTGAATCGTTGAAGTTATTGAGTATGAGAAGGTTGCCATTAGTAACAAATCATAATTTTACTGAATTGTTTTTAATGATGTACCTTGAATGAATGGTGTTGGAGGTTGTATCATCGGTGCTAACTGCGTCCGAGGAGTAAACCTCGGCGATTGACTCGGTAGTACGGGAATACGATTGCGATACCGCGGCCGGCCACCAGGTGGCATATTCTGAGCCCCTGCATTCGGTATGCCGTTTACTCGATGAAAGTGAATTCGAGGATTTTGTCTGAAAAAAAAGAAGAAGATGAATTTTTGCGAGATACCGGTAACTGAGAAAAAATAAATGTCTATCATTTATGTTCTGACCGAAATTTCATGGGTAGAGACTCTACTATGGGGTACTAGGGGTTTATTTATTAGCAGAAGACTGTCCGCTTTCATTATAGTTCGTATCTAGTGGAATAGGTGTCACCACATACACGCAACATCAAAAATAAGCCAACGCCATCTGTTACACGTCGTGCACAATTATATGGGAGTGAAAAGGTTATCAAGGACGCCTCGATTGACACAAGGACAGTTAAGGACAAGGTCAAGTCTACCTCTACTCTGAATACAAGACAATACGTTGGTTCCCCTTATTTGGAATAATATACAGCTGGAAAGTTATCTAAATGAATGCGCATTGAATACTTACAGATTTTGACTGCTATTTAGTATTGTTGCATCTCCTTGAACAAACGGGTAACAGTTCGTCATGTAACTGGGTAATTCATTTAAACATTGTTGCTGCACCTCCTCGACCGCACTGTTACTGTTAGTCGCTGTTTCACGAGGAACAAACGCCTGAGCTTCAGCTGAGAGGGTACTCTAAAAACATACCAGATACCGGTTCGAAAATAGTTAGGAAGTCTTAAGGTTGAAATACATGGAAAAGTCAAGCCTAAATCAAATGGCCTAGGGGCCTAGTCCTTTAAGAAGAATGTCCAGTTAGGCTGCTATAGCCTATAGGCCTGAATGTCTGTAATTTTACCAATGCTTGGCCAAATGCAGGGAATGAAATAGGCATAGGAATTCAGTAACACCTTCTTGTCCTGAGCCACATTAAAGTGTATCTAGGCCTACTTGTCAATCCTAACTAGGTCTACTAGGCCGTAAAAACAAAGATATACTTTCGGATAGGCCTTTCGCTTTAAGGCAAATCGTTTATGTAAGTTAGGCCCATCGGATCCTTCAAATCAATAGGATTGTAGTAGGCATTACTGTCAGATTAAAGCCAATATATCCATAATGATGCTAATAATTTGGTGACCTACGATGTCGTCATCATCATGTTTACATTAGGCTTATCATGATACGTATGTTTACACGACAGAGAGACAAGTTACTACGTAGTAACCTGAACAACCTGCTGTCGTAGACGTAGACTAGAGATTCCAGGTCTAAGAACATCCAGTTCAAACGACAACGACTTACCAGCCCTCCTCGATCAGCTACTGTCACTTTCTCTGTCATTATCACCTATCCGGATCCATCGGACCGTCAATTGTGGCAAATAAGTTAAAATTCACCCTAAATAGCGATGGTTTTCCTGGTTTTTCGGGTTTATTCGACCGGAAACTGATCAAGCAGTGCGTCAGGGATTTCGCCGCCTCGTCGAGCAGCTAACTCGCAAACCGCTCGCTGAAACGACGTCGACAAGGCACGAGCAACCTCGATTTTGACCCATACGCCTACACACATCCGCGTGGTTAACACGACGGCATACTTAATATTTAGCGTATTAGTTATTTTTCGCTATTTGATTTTTTTAAAAGGTATTTTTATTTTCGTTTTCCATGCATTTAAGCATATGCAAATTTTATGCAAATTCGGCTACTGATCGGGGTTGACTTGAGTAGAGAGCATTTGTGAATTTTTCGTATATGTTCGATGATTTCTAAGCATTTCTAGATAAAACTTTGAAAACTGATAACTGGTTTCCATCGTTCCAATATTCTATTCCATTGTGCATGATTATAACCACGACCGTAAGCAAAAAGACTCATTCATTTCACTACAATTCCACAAGATGGCGCCGGGTGTAGTATGAAGAAACGACTACAAGAGCTGATAAACATGGTCAAAGAATCTCAAAGAATGAAGGGAAATTACAGCATAGCAAAATATATGTTACATTTATGATTTTACGATATTCAAACTTGAATTTGGTTACGAAAAATAATGACAAATATGTATCAGTATTTACCCGACGAACTCAAGGGTAGGCTCGCACAAATTATAATCTGTAGCTACAAATTAGATGCCAATAAATTTAGCAACGTTTTTGTACATATTGCAATCGTGTAACAGACCCGCAACGTAAACGGTTTGCGGCCAGGTTTGCGTGAGCTTCGGCGAGATGCAATCAAATCCTGACTAGCGAGGATGCAGTATGACCGGATTTTATGCACGATGTCGATTTTATCACGTCATCAAAGCTTTCGCCGTAAGAACCTTTGAAACTGATGGCGGTCGCCGCGTTCTTGTTGTTATTGTTAATACAAATCGAGAATAAATCAATCGTGCTTTGTCGCCCGGCCCATCCATCACTTAACTGCGCGCACTTAATGGGACTTAGATTAAACGACGATCTAACTCTCTGTCTCTCTGTCGCTATTCCTGGAATATTCGCTGTTAATGACCACGGCATCCCAGGAGTGGTTGCCCTGTTCAGTCGCCCGCGCTAATCTGTACCTCTTGTCCGCGCGTGTAAATGTACTTAAACTACATCTGCATCGGAGGCTCAACAGGCCAGAAGCGCATTTGGTTTAATATGGAATTCATTGTGATGGTCTGGCAGATTTTGCCTCTCATCTCTCCGCGCGCTCTTCGTCTCGATGCGAGTGGGCATACTCTTGGGATTTGCATACTCAGCCGCTTAATATAAATACTCGAATTCGCGTCTATCAGCTGAATGGAATATTTACTGAATATGGCCTGGTTATTGATGGAGGTAATTCCCCCTCTCCCAGTCGCCATTCTTGCCTTACGATAAGACTTACAGTGGCGGATCCAGGGGTGTCCGTGGGGTCCGGATACCCCTTCCCTAGAATGTTGAAATCCCTTAGAATGCTATCCTAAATTATTCCGTTCTGAATAATTTGCGAAGAAAGATCAAACTTAAGGAATTAAGTTTTAACTGGTGAAAAAATACCAAAATTATGTTGTGGCAATGATACCTACTCTCTTAAGTGGACACATCCCTTTCCGTTTGCACTGGGACCGCCACCAGCTTACCACTTCTTCGTGTTACTACTACGGACTTTGGTCCTGGAGTCATCTGTCCCTATCCTGATGTTATTAAACCTATCGGAGTGTAATTCTTTTCAGATGTTCTCTAGGACAACATTGTCGACCTATCAACAATGACGTAATAAACGATTGTTACCACGTGCAACAAGTCAACAAGTATCTCCGAGAAAAAGATGTAGAAAATGAGCCGGAATTTGCAATGGCTTTGCTCTTCTTGATCCTCTCCCCCCTGATATGCACTGATATAATATACTAGGCCTACTTTGTCGCTTTGCTCTCGCGAGGTATGGTAAAGCCCCACCCTTGAATATGCCTTATTCTTGCCCCCCCCCCCCCCCGACTATAAGATGGTTATTCGTTGTGGCGTTATCCTTGGTGTAGGTGTAGTTTGCCCTCCTCTCTGTGCGCGGCAATCTATGCCGTACTGTGTGAGATTGCCACTTGTCCCTTAGGAAAAGTCCCTTCCAAGGATTAATATTCAATTCCCAGCGAAAAATACGAACAAGCCGAACCTCTCCCTAAGGACAAGTTCGAATAAGTTATATCGTGGCCTTGCTCTCGAATGATGGCGGGTTTCCTACCCCCGGGGATTCTAAGAATGTATGGCCTCATTGCAGTGTGGTTGACTTGTTCTTGAGTAATGATAGGTCCAGTTTCCCAAGTGATTAGTATATCTTAATTGTATGTCCTTATGTATACTGCATGGCTTTGTTCCTTTATCTTGAGTTTCGCTAAAACCCCTTGAGATTTGCGAATCGTACGACCTTATGGCTCAATTCACTCTGACCCTTGAAATCCTGATTGGCCATAACGCTTAAGACCTTGTCCTGTAAGCGGTTGTTCCGGGGACGCCCGGTCGCGAAGGGCTTTTCGCCACCCTCGTAAATGTAACGAGCACTTTTAACTCGTACATGCAGGCTTATGACGCGGGTATAAACTGCTTCTTAGCCTGAAGATACCGTCAAGATATAATCAAGTTTGATGCGAGGTTTTGGTCGTGTCTTAAATATTGGTCAGAAACCAAATTTTCTTTTTAGGTTAAGAATAGGGTAAAGCCTTGTCTGAGACAATCTTATTTGTACGAGACTTAAGAGTTAGGCCAGCTGTATAATGGGAAATGCAAAATTACCTTAGTGAATACCGGTAGCTTGGACGTGCGATGAGAGAAAACTGACAGAATAAGATGGAATATATAATTCAGGTATACCTTGACAGCTCCACGCCATCATATTCCCTTTGAGACCTCGCATGCATCAATCAGTCAATTGTTGTGATATTTCGCCCTCTCGGGATCCGCACGAGGTCAAACTCCGCGATCGCTCAACCTAAAACACAGAGCACAGCGTTGATAATGTTGTGAATAATGCATCATGCGATGCATGAACTGAAACTGCATCAAAATAGAGATAAACTCAACAACTGAAATATTAGATTTTGGATCCAGAATACGACATTATTCAGTCTGGTTTATTTCTGCACTCGTGATTAGTTGAGTATGGGTTCAGTTTTACTTTGGATCCAGTACTACCAACCAGTGTGGGTTTAGTTTGATTCTGGATCCAGTTCCACAGTTGTGTGCGTTTAATTTGACCTGTACCCAGTTCTACAGTTATGTGGGTTTATTTTGACTCAGCATCCACAGTTGTGTTTATGTTAGATTTGTCTATGGACTCAGTTCCACAGTTGTGTAGGTTTAGTTTGACACTGGATTCAGTTCCATGGTTGTGCAGGTCTAATTTGACTCTGGATCCAGTTTCACAGTTCAGTGAGTTAAATCATATTCGAAATGAAACACTCGGAAATGGTTCTCAGATAAACATGTCGACGGACTGGAGAGATAGACGTATTGCTACCCGATTACTCGATCGAGGACACGCTGTTTAGAGACGGTTTCTCACCCGATCGCGCGGCGCTGCGCGTATTGAAAATATCGTCTCGGCGAATCTGTCGCCGCATCCCGTAACAGCTGTGCGCGGTGCCGGAGACTCGATCGTCTGTTCGGTGTCGCTGTTAGCGGAAAGA